>NC_079230.1:3255536-3268036 GCF_029633865.1 Lampris incognitus | reverse complement strand
ACATATACGCACATACATATACACGTTTGTGTGTGTATATATATGTACATATATATATATATACATGTGTTTGTGTGTGTGTATATATATATATATACATACATATGTATATATATATATGTGTGTGTGTATATACATATGTGTGTGTGTGTATATACACATATGTATATACACATATCTATACATATACATACATACATACATACATACATACATACATACATACATACATACATACATACATACATACGTATGTGTATATATATATACACACACGTGCGTGCACGGAGTGTCTTTCGTTTCTGTTGTAGTGTGTCAGTAGGTACGTTTAGACTCAGTGCTGCCTCCACCTGGCCGAGTGTAATTAAACACAGAAAAGTAACTGACATAGTGCAGTTTCATGAGCTTGAACCTGTATCGACGGATGACAGTTTTTAGGGGGTTCAAATGTCCCTCTTTCGTACATGGGGGGCGTGGCAGTTACGTGCTTGTGTACATGTATACAATTATTCTTAATGTTGATACAAATGTGGCCTGACTTTCTTAACGGTGAGTTGTGTGTCTGTGTCTCTCAGGTTGCTCATTATTACGAGTGGATACGGCTGCATACAGGCTGGCCTTCTGTTACCAAGTACAACAGCTGATACAACACACACGCACAGACACACACACACACACACACACAAATAATGAGTATCTTTGAAAAAAGATGGCATGTATCAAAGTATAGGCTAGCTTAGCACCGTCAGTATTTGTGTAATCTTCACATTGTTCATATGGAGGTTTTCACCAGGCCTGCGTGGTTTTCACCAGGCCTGCGTGGTTTGTGAAGGAAACTGTCTTGTTTTGTTGTCAATAAAGCTTCGTACTCTGTCTGTAGCATCGTGGCTTTAGTTTTCTGTTGGTTCATCGTCCAAGGAGATTAGACACACCACGAAGCTGAGGAGGGTGTGGTTGCTAGGCATGGTTGTCAGGAGGTGGTTGCTATGGGGTTGGTTGGTGGTTGCCATGGTGTTTAAAAGTGGTTTCTAGGTGGTTGCTAAGAGACTGTCAGAGAGGCCTTCTGGGTGAGTTAAATCAGCGTGTCAGAGTAATTTAACATTCCTTGGTCAAAACCACATTACAATCAACCAACAAATCAAAAGTTGCTTTGCATTCTGGGAATCATCAAATTTCAAAACAGTGACCAATGACATCGCTGGAATGAAACTGCCTTTTTTAAATTCAGTGTTACGTTTGATCTTCGGAGATTAATCTGGTATTTAAGGTCAAGGAATTGTCGACACATAAAATAATTTTTTTTTTAAAAACTAGAAATAATTTACAAAGAACATCGATAGAACATTAAAAGAACACGGGGAAATACACAATAGAACATTAAAATAACATTAAAAGAACACGGGGAAAGACACAATAGAACAAAAGAACACGGGGAATTACAATAGAACAAAAGAACACGGGGAAAGACAATAGAACAAAAGAACACGGGGAAAGACAATAGAACAAAAGAACACGGGGAAAGACAATAGGACAAAAGAACACGGGGAAAGACAATAGAACAAAAGAACACGGGGAAAGACAATAGAACAAAAGAACACGGGGAAAGACAATAGAACAAAAGAACACGGGGAAAGACAATAGAACAAAAGAACACGGGGAAAGACAACAGAACAAAAGAACACGGGGAAAGACAATAGAACAAAAGAACACGGGGAAAGACAACAGAACAAAAGAACACGGGGAAAGACAACAGAACAAAAGAACACGGGGAAAGACAACAGAACAAAAGAACACGGGGAAAGACAATAGAACAAAAGAACACGGGGAAAGACAATAGAACAAAAGAACACGGGGAAAGACAATAGGACAAAAGAACACGGGGAAAGACAATAGAACAAAAGAACACGGGGAAATTCAATTCAATTTATTGTCATTAAAAACAATGTGCAGGCACATGTTAAAAATGAAATGAGACACAATAGAACATTAAAAGAACATTAAAAGAGGCAACATGAACATTCCAAAGCAAAACATCCACCTCTCTGCGGCCTCGTCTTAAGCCCCTCCCATCCTAAGCCCCTCCCATCCTAAGCCCCTCCCACAGCACTCACCATCTCAAAAACTCTGATGTTGACCCTCATCTGGTTTCTCTTTTTATTTATTTTTACTTAGTGCCCTCTTGGTCTCGCTTCTCCTCTAAGCTCGTCCTTCTTTTGGTTTGTTTTGCACTACGCTGCTGTAGGCAGAGGAGGACATGTAGCGCGGGTTGCCGTAGCAACATCACACACAGAACCTGCATAACCCTTATTTGTACTGAGTCGCTGTGACTGGCTAGCTACGTGCTCGCTAACCCCGATTGGCTGTTCGATTCAGACCGCGTGTCCAGGTGGTTCAGCTGGGCGCTCACAGAAACACATATTTTAAAGGAACCCTGCTGCGGTCAAACGAGTCATTTAAAGCAGAACCAGAAGAGGTCACTCAGGGTGTAGAGCTCCACCAGCTGTGTCTCCTCTTCCCCGGTGCTCCGACTTTGGTGACAAACCAGCGGAGGAGTTGGCAGTCAGCTGAGGTATAAGACAGGTTTTCACTCGCAGAAAGGTGGACCAGTTCATCTGGACTCAACGTGTACTGACAGACCCGGTTCATCATCATCCAAGTTACCTCTTCAGTCTCACCTGACTGCAGGTACCCCCCCTGCAGTCACTGTATTGGTTATAAGGGTGGGGACACCTGCAGTCACTGTATTGGTTATAAGGGTGGGGTACCTGCAGTCACTGTATTGGTTATAAGGGTGGGGTACCTGCAGTCACTGTATTGGTTATAAGGGTGGGGTACCTGCAGTCACTGTATTGGTTATAAGGGTGGGGTACCTGCAGTCACTGTATTGGTTATAAGGGTGGGGTACCTGCAGTCACTGTATTGGTTATAAGGGTGGGGACACCTGCAGCCACTGTATTGGTTATAAGGATGGGGTACCTGCAGTCACTGTATTGGTTATAAGGGTGGGGTACCTGCAGTCACTGTATTGGTTATAAGGGTGGGGTACCTGCAGTCACTGTATTGGTTATAAGGGTGGGGACACCTGCAGTCACTGTATTGGTTATAAGGGTGGGGTACCTGCAGTCACTGTATTGGTTATAAGGGTGGGGTACCTGCAGTCACTGTATTGGTTATAAGGGTGGGGACACCTGCAGTCACTGTATTGGTTATAAGGGTGGGGTACCTGCAGTCACTGTATTGGTTATAAGGGTGGGGTACCTGCAGTCAGGTGAGACTGAAGAGGTCTCTTGGATGATGATGAAACGTTTCTGTGTCCAGATGAACTGGTTCGACCTTGTGTGAGTTTCTTACCTGGATATTTGAGCAGCATCCAGATGTGCACAGAGCTGCTGGGCTGATGGGCCCAGCAGGGGGCAAATGTGGGCTGATGGGCCCAGCAGGGGGCAGCTGTGGGCTGATGGGCCCAGCAGGGGGCAATTGTGGACACGCTGTGCAACCAACTGTTTAATTATTGCCTACTGTAGCTTTAACACAAAACACAGCTAAACATCAATCTTCTTGGCTTGTTCCGTTTCCCAGGGGGCGCCACAGCCGATTTGATAGTTTCCATCGGTACCCTATGAGGGCACAGCACCGCTGGTGGTCATTGTTAACCTGGGCCTTGACCGATCCGATGTGGTCTTGTTAGTCCGCATAATGATTTGGCAAAATGTTACGTCAGATGCCCTTCCTGACACAACACTAACCATATGGGCGGGGACACAACACTAACCATATGGGCGGGGACACAACACTAACCATATGGGCGGGGACACAACACTAACCATATGGGCGGGGACACAACACTAACCATATGGGCGGGGACACAACACTAGCCATATGGGCGGGGACACAACACTAACCATATGGGCGGGGACACAACACTAACCATATGGGCGGGGACACAACACTAACCATATGAACCGGGACACAACACTAACGATGTGGACCGGGACACAACACTAACCATATGGGCGGGGACACAACACTAGCCATATGGGCGGGGACACAACACTAACCATATGGACCAGGACACAACACTAACCATATGGACCAGGACACAACACTAACCATATGGACCGGGACACAACACTAACCATGTGGCCCGGGACACAACACTAACAATATGGACCGGGACACAACACTGACCATATGGGCGGGGACACAACACTGACCATATGGGCGTGGACACAACACTAACCATATGGGCGGGGACACAACACTAACCATATGGACCGGGACACAACACTAACCATATTGACCGGGACACAACACTGACCATATGGGCGGGGACACAACACTAACCATATGGGCGTGGACACAACACTAACCATATGGACCGGGACACAACACTAACCATATGGACCGGGACACAACACTAACCATATTGACCGGGACACAGCACTAACCATATGGGCGGGGACACAACACTAACCATATGGGCGGGGACACAACACTAACCATATGGGCGGGGACACAACGCTAACCATATGGGCAGGGACACAACACTAACCATATGGGCAGGGACACAACACTAACCATATGGACCGGGACACAACGCTAACCATATGGGCGGGGACACAACACTAACCATATGGGCGGGGACACAACACTAACCATATGAACCGGGACACAACACTAACGATATGGACGGGGACACAACACTAACCATATGGGCGGGGACACAACACTAACCATATGGGCGGGGACACAACACTAACCATATGGGCGGGGACACAACACTAACCATATGGGCGGGGACACAACACTAACCATATGGACCGGGACACAACACTAACCATATGGACGGGGACACAACACTAACCATATGGGCGTGGACACAACACTAACCATATGGACCGGGACACAACACTAACCATATGGACCGGGACACAACACTAACCATATTGACCGGGACACAGCACTAACCATATGGGCGGGGACACAACACTAACCATATGGGCGGGGACAAAACACTAACCATATGGGCGGGGACACAACGCTAACCATATGGGCAGGGACACAACACTAACCATATGGGCGGGGACACAACACTAACCATATGGACCGGGACACAACGCTAACCATATGGACCGGGACACAACGCTAACCATATGGGCGGGGACACAACACTAACCATATGAACCGGGACACAACACTAACGATGTGGACCGGGACACAACACTAACCATATGGACGGGGACACAACACTAACCATATGGACTGGGACACAACACTAACCATATGGGCGGGGACACAACACTAACCATATGGGCGGGGACACAACACTAACGATATGGGCGGGGACACAACACTAACCATATGGGCGGGGACACAACACTAACCATATGGACCGGGACACAACACTAACCATATGGACCGGGACACAACACTAACAATATGGACCGGGACACAACACTGACCATATGGGCGGGGACACAACACTGACCATATGGGCGGGGACACAACACTAACCATATGGGCGTGGACACAACACTAACCATATGGACCGGGACACAACACTAACCATATTGACCGGGACACAGCACTAACCATATGGGCGGGGACACAACACTAACCATATGAACCGGGACACAACACTAACGATGTGGACCGGGACACAACACTAACCATATGGACGGGGACACAACACTAACCATATGGACGGGGACACAACACTAACCATATGAACCGGGACACAACACTAACGATGTGGACCGGGACACAACACTAACCATATGGACGGGGACACAACACTAACTATATGGACGGGGACACAACACTAACCATATGGGCGGGGACACAACACTAACGATGTGGACCGGGACACAACACTGACCATATGGGCGGGGACACAACACTAACCATATGGACCGGGACACAACACTGACCATATGGGCGGGGACACAACACTAACCATATGGACGGGGACACAACACTAACCATATGGACGGGGACACAACACTAACCATATGGGCGGGGACACAACACTAACGATGTGGACCGGGACACAACACTAACCATATGGACCGGGACACAACACTAACGATGTGGACCGGGACACAACACTAACGATATGGACCGGGACACAACACTAACCATGTGGGCGGGGACACAACACTAACCATATGGACGGGGACACAACACTAACCATATGGACCGGGACACAACACTAACGATGTGGACCGGGACACAACACTAACGATATGGACCGGGACACAACACTAACCATGTGGGCGGGGACACAACACTAACCATATGAACCGGGACACAACACTAACGATGTGGACCGGGACACAACACTAACGATATGGACCGGGACACAACACTAACCATATGGACCAGGACACAACACTAATGATATGGACAGGGCACAGGAAAAGTGCTGGATGTCTTCCCAGTGTTCACGGAAATGGGCCAGTCACCACTCATCAATCATGTCTGTCACCACTCATCAGTCATACCTGTCACCTCTCATCAGTCATACCTGTCACCACTCATCAATCATGCCTGTCACATCTCATCAGTCATGCCTGTCACCACTCATCAATCATGCTTGTCACCACTCATCACTCATACCTGTCACCTCTCATCAGTCATACCTGTCACCACTCATCAATCATGCCTGTCACATCTCATCAGTCATGCCTGTCACCACTCATCAATCATGCCTATCACCACTCATCAATCATACATGTCACGACTCATCAATCATACCTGTCACCACTCATCAATCATACATGTCACCACTCATCAATCATACATGTCACCACTCATCAGTCATACCTGTCATCACCCATAAGTCATACCTGTCACCACTCATCAATCATAACTGTCACCACTCATCAGTCATGCCTGTCACCACTCATCAGTCACACCTGTCACCACCCATCAATCATACCTGTCACCACTCATCAATCAGTCTTCAGCCAATTAGTTTATTGGTATGGGACAACATGAATGACATGACAACACAAGAAAAATTTTACGTTTACATAGCATAGGAGTGTGTGTGTGCATTTATGTATTGGTGTTTGTGTGCGTATTTTTGTGTGTGTTGTTGTTTGTGCATCTGTGTGTGTGCATGTCTGTTCGTGTGTGTGTGTTTGCGTCTGTGTGTGCATTTGTGTGTGTGTGTGTGTGTGTGTGTGTGTGTGTGTGTGTGTGTGTGTGTGTGTGTTCAGGTCTTAATCTGGTCCACAGGGAGCTGAAGTTGGATGGGACTCCTGAGTCTCTTTAGATCACTTTCCACCTACACACACACACACACACACACACACACACACACACACAGATGCACAAACACACACATGTACACAGACACACACAGGAAGAAATTTGATACATGCTATTTAGTTACACTATATGTAGATCAGTGTGTGTATTTATAAATATAGTGAGTGTGTGTGTGTGTGTGTGTGTGTGTGTGTGTGTGTGTGTGTGTGTGTGTGTGCGTATACCTCAGCCAGCTGGTCTCTCAGTGTGTTGTATCGGTGGATGTTAAATCTGTGTTTAGACGCTTTCTTGTGGAAGATATGAAGGAACTGACGATCCTTGACATGAGGATACACACAGTCCTACACACACACACACACACACACACACACACCAGACAGTTTGGGGAGACAGACATGCAGAGATGCAGGTTGGGATGTGAACATGTCATTAATGTTGTGTTGAATCATTTCAGTTTAGATTGTAATGATTATTATTATAATCATTATCATTGTTATTATTATTATTATCATTATCATTGTTATTATCATTATCATTGTTATTATCATTATCATTGTTATTATTATCATTGTTATTATTATCATCATCATCATTGTTATATTATAATAATTGTTATCATCATTATCATCGTTATTATTATCATTGTTATTATCATCATTATCATTGTTATTATCATTATCATCGTTGTTATTATTATTATTATCATTGTTATTATTATTATCAGTATCATTGTTATTATTATCATTATCATTGTTATTATTATTATTATCATCATTATTATTATTGGTATCATCATCGTTATTATTATATTATTATTATCATCATCATCGTTATTATTATTACATTATTATCATCATCATCATCATCGTTATTTTTATTGTTATTATTATTATTACTATCATTATCATCGTCATCATTATTGTTATTATTATTATCATCATTATTATTGTTTTCATCATCGTTATTATTACATTATCATCATCGTTATTATTATTGTTATTATCATTATTATTATTATCATTACTATCATTATCGTCATCATTATTGTTATTATTATCATTATTATTGTTATCATTATTATTATATTATCATCATCATCGTTATTAATATTACATTATTATCATCATCATCGTTATTATTATTGTTATCATCATTATTATTATATTATTATCATCATCGTTATTATTATTGTTATTATCATTATTATCATTACTATCATTATCATCGTCATCATTATTGTTATTATTATTATCATCATTATTATTGTAACGTGCATGGATAAGAAGACACGCTGGCCACTGACTGGCGGGTCTGACCCTTTAGTTGAGCGGTTAGCGATGTCTCCTGCGGTGCGGGCGATACAGGTTTGCCTCCCGGCTGCGGCACTTCCTATGGTTGCGTTGTCCCCCGAATTCGCTACATTATTATTATCATCATATAATCATTATCATTATTAGTATTATTATGATTAACGTTATTATTATCATCATTATTATTATTATTATCATCATTGTTAGTATTATCATTATTATTATCATTATTGCTATTATTATTATTATCATCATCATTATTATTATTATTATTATTGTCGTCTAAAGAACAAGTCACTTGTGTCTTCTGTCAGCTCATGCAGACCAGAGACACTTCAAATCATACTGCAGACAGCTCCCCCCTTCACTTTACAACAGGACTAACTGAAACACTAAAGATGGCGGCACTGACAACGAAAGACCATGTGACGTCATGATGTCAGCAAAACTGGCCAATCAGCACCGTCTGTGTCACAGACCACGTGACATCATGATGTCAGCAAAACTGACCAATCAGCACCGTTCTGTGTGTCATAAAGAAACTCCAGCCATCACATGTTCAGAGCCACATAGACACAGCTAATGTCCATGACTGCCGAGGCGGTGGACAGGACATGTGTGCATCAGTCTACCGACTCGAGCGAGTCAAACGACTCGAGTCTGCAGGACAAACAGGAAGTGAAGAACATAGGCCCGAGAAGACACGAGTCGTCACTTGATTCTGGTGACTTGATTCTGATCACTTCATTCTAATAACTCTATTCCAACAACTTTATGCTGATAATCTTCCTCTGTTGACAAAAGCTGCCCCAGAAGGCGTCTGTCTGCCTCCTGAAGAAAACAAGATGGAAGCTCAGCCCAGCGAACAAGATGGAAGCTCAGCCCAGCGAGCAACACCTTAACGTGAGTTTCTGATGTTTCCTGATGCTGTAGAGGGTTTGTTCACGTCTCTACTGGCTGTCCAGACTGGAGTTGGACAGACTCCAGACCAGACCAGACCAGACCAGACCACCATCGGATGAGAAAGACTCAACATGGTGATGTGACATCTACATCTCAAACTCTTCAGTCATGTGAGTAAACCCGTCTCGTAGGGACACATAAATCACAGATTGGTCCGTTTTTTTTGGACCCCCCCCCCTTTTTCTCCCCAATTGTATCCAGCCAATTACCCCCCTCTTCTGAGCCGTCCCGGTCTCTGCTGCACCTCCTCTGCCGATCCGGGGAGGGCTGCAGACTACCACATGCCTCCTCCCATACATGTGGAGTCACCAGCCGCTTCTTTTCACCTGACAGTGAGGAGTTTCACCAGGGGGACGTAGTGCATGGGAAGATCACACTATTCCCCCCAGTTCCCCCTCCCCCCCCCCACCGAACAGGCGCCCCGATCGACCAGAGGAGGCGCTAGTGCAGCGACCAGGACACATACCCACATCCGGCTTCCCACCTGCAGACACGGCCAACTGTGTCTGTAGGGACGCCCGACCAAGCCGGAGGTAACATGGGGATTCGAACCGGCGATCCCTGTGTTGGTAGGCAACAGAATAGACCACCACGCCACCCACACACCCACGGATTGGTCCTTTAATGTTGACAGAGCAGCCTACCGTCTGCTGTCATCACACACACACACACACACACTCTCTCTCTCTTCGTACCTGCTTGGTGAGCATGTAGTAGCCGAAGAAGATCATACTGGTGGTGCAGGAGATGAAATACGTCACAGGCTCCATCACGTCCCAGGCAAACACGTACCTGGAACACACACACACACACACACACACACACACACACACACACACACACACACACCTTCAGCTGAATGGTAGTTATAGTTGCACCATGCTAACCCGGCTGGAAGACGGTACCTGGGCGGCCAGGGGGGTGGATGGGGAGCTGTGGGGTAACTGTTTAAAAAGAACCCTTCATTCACACTGATACAGGATTAATGTAACACACCAGTACAGCCAGTATACACACACACCAGTACAGCCAGTATACACACACACCAATACAGCCAGTATATACACACACCAGTACAGCCAGTATATACACACACCAGTACAGCCAGTATATACACACACCAGTACACCCAGTATATACACACACCAGTACACCCAGTATATACACACACCAGTACAGCCAGTATATACACACACCTGTACACCCAGTATATACACACACCAGTACAGCCAGTATATACACACACCAGTACACCCAGTATATACACACACCAGTACACCCAGTATATACACACACCAGTACACCCAGTATATACACACACCAGTACAGCCAGTATATACACACACCAGTACAGCCAGTATATACACACACCAGTACACCCAGTATATACACACACCAGTACACCCAGTATATACACACACCAGTACACCCAGTATATACACACACCATTGTTTGTCGAGGGACAACGTTCCTGTCGGCAGCTAGCCTAGCATTTAGTGTCAGTGCGTTGGCTGGTTAGCTAGCTGCCTGTCATGGATTGCTACGGTGGGGTGTGAGTGAGGGAGGAGGAGGGGTGAGACAGAGAGGAGGAAGGAGCATGTGGGTGGTCGGATATGGCCAGGGAGCTCAGGAGAGCCTGGCGTGAGGCGAAGGGTCGCCTGAGGTCATCTGTGGTGAGGATGGCTGCCGACGCTGGCACGACTTCCTCAACGGCGCTTCGCATCGTTTCTTCTTCCAGCGGATGTGGGACAGGTGTGTTGGGACAGGTGTGTTGGGACAGGTGTGTTGGGACAGGTGTGTGAGGCTCGGGATGTGAGCCAAGATGGCGGCGGCCATCACCCAGTGGCTGTCACGGTGGTGAACACGCCCAAGTGTTCTGGTGGGTCAGCCTGGGAGGCACACCCCGTGGGAACTGTTAGCCCAGGCAGAGGGGTGGTGGATGGAGACTGAAGCCCTGCCGTTGGCTTTGTGCTCCGTCCTGGCTCCGCCTGGGGGCCGGGGCAGACATAATCACGGGGCTTTGGTGGGGGCCTGCAGGGGCGGCCGGACAGCGTTGAAAGCCTGAGCTCTTGTGTAAAGAACCGAGTAATCCATGCAGAAAATGTGGGCAGCCGCTGCAGATGTTGGCCAGTGACATAAGAGCCTGGCGTGGCGGGCATGTGCACACCCGCCCCCCGGAGGTACGAGCGGGCATGTGCACACCCGCCCCCCGGAGGTACAGAGCGGGAGGTGTGCACACCCGCCCCCCGGAGGTACGAGCGGGAGGTGTGCACACCCGCCCCCCGGAGGTACAGAGCAGGCCGGCAAGGCAGCAGTTCGTCAGAGCCCTCTCCCCATCCAGAACGTACACTACCGTTCAAAAGTTTGGGATCACCCAAACAATTTTGTGTTTTCCATGACAGGCTCTAACCAGAGTAGAAAAAGAAGTGGGAGGCCGCGTTGCACAACTGAGCAAGAAGATAAGTACATTAGAGTCTCTAGTTTGAGAAACAGACGCCTCACAGGTCCCCAACTGGCATCTTCATTAAATAGTACCTGTTAGAGCCTGTTTGTGCTGTCCTCTGAAGGGAGTAGTACACACCGGTGTAGGAAATCTTCAATTTCTTAGCAATTTCTCGCATGGAATAGCCTTCATTTCTAAGAACAAGAATAGACTGTCGAGTTTCAGATGAAAGTTCTCTTTTTCTGGCCATTTTGAGCGTTTAATTGACCCCACAAATGTGATGCTCCAGAAACTCAATCTGCTCAAAGAAGTGCCCATCCAACCAATCCAACTTGTGGGAGCTGCTTCTGGAAGCGTGGGGTGCAATTTCTCCAGATTACCTCAACAAATTAACAGCTAGAATGCCAAAGGTCTGCAATGCTGTAATTGCTGCAAATGGAGGATTCTTTGACGAAAGCAAAGTTTGATGTAAAAAAAATCTTATTTCAAATACAAATCATTATTTCTAA
>NC_079230.1:3248036-3250536 GCF_029633865.1 Lampris incognitus | reverse complement strand
TCAAGATAACAACATTAACACAAATGCTCATATACACAGTGGAAAACACAACAACCGCCATACACCATAAAAACAAAAGGATTCAGACCTTCCCCTATTTTAAGAGATGAAGAAATAGAGAGAGAGAGAGACAGACAGAGAGAGAGAGAGAGGTGGAGAGAGAGTTCATAATTCTGTTAAAACCTGACACATTCCTGACGTTTTACAAGCAGCTTTGAGCAGACAGACAGAAACAGACAGACAGACAGACAGAAATAGACAAACAGACAGACAGACAGAAACACAGAAACACAGACAGACAGACAGACAGACAGACAGAAACACAGAAACACAGACAGACAGACAGAAATAGACAGACAGACACACAGAGACACAGAAACACAGACAGACAGACAGAGACACAGACAGACAGACGGACAGACAGACAGAAAACACAGACAGACACAGACAGACAGACAGAAACACAGACAGACAGACAGACAGAAACACAGACAGACAGACAGAAACACAGACAGACAGACAGACAGAAACACAGACAGACAGACAGACAGACAGACAGACAGACAGACAGAAACACAGACAGATACAGACAGACACAGACAGACAGACAGAAACACAGACAGACAGACAGACAGAAACACAGACAGACAGACAGAAACACAGACAGACAGAAACACAGACAGACAGACAGACAGACAGAAACACAGACAGACAGACAGACAAACACAGACAGACAGACATACAGACAGACAGACAAACAGACAGAAACACAGACAGACAGACAGAAACACAGACAGACAGACAGACAGACAGAAACACAGACAGACAGACAGACAGACAGACAGAAACACAGACAGACAGACAGACAAACACAGACAGACAGACATACAGACAGACAGACAAACAGACAGAGACACAGAAACACAGACAGGTCCTGATCCAACTGTGTTGTTACCTGTAGATGGAGGAAGGCTGCTGTAACGAGACGCTGGACTGGACATGACCTGGAGAGACAGAGAGTTCACCAACAGGCTGAGCTGGGTTACAGATCTAGGGCGGCGGGTCAGGGCCACATTCTGCGGGGCTTGTCGAGAATGAAGTGGAAATGTGAGAATAAATCTGACCTTCCAAGATTAAAGTTGAACTTTTTAGAATAAATCATAGGACGAGCTTTAGCGCATATGCGCTATGAGACAGAAACACAGACAGTTATACAGACAGACAGGGAAAGCCCTGGCTAGGGTCTTGGCCAGTACACTCCTCCCAATATCAGAGGAAATTCTGCCAGAATCCCAGGGTGGTCTTCATCCTAACAGAGGCGCCATGGACATGAGGTTTACTGCTGGCCAACTCCACCAGAAAGCCCAGGAGCAGAATCACCACTCTGCATGGCCTTCATAGACTGAACCCAAGCTTTGAGTCCGTGAACCGCCAGGCCCTCTGACTTGTTCGGTCAAAAATACACTGCCCTGGGGACGTCCGGATAGCATAGTGGTCTATTCCATTGCATACCAACACATGGATCGCCGGTTCAAACCCCTGTGTTACCCCCAGCTTGGTCCGTCCTGTAAACAACACCAGACTTGAAAACGTGGAACAGTTCCTACATCTCAGCAGCCTTCTGTCCTGCTAAGCCAACATTGACGTTGAACTACACCATCGTCTCAGTTGTGCCAGCCGGGCCTTCTCCAGATCCATTAAAATGGTTTTTGAAAACCGCAACCTTCAGGCCAGAACAAAAATTCTGGTATACCCTACTGTATGGGTCAGAAACCTGGACCACATATAGCGGGCACCTGAAGGCACTCGAGGCATACCAACAGCGACGCCTCAGGAAGATCCGGAAGATCAGCTGGGAGGATGAGCACACCAACTTCAGCATCCTCGGGGAGGCCAACCTGTCTACTATAACTGCCACCATCGTGCAACGTCAGCTGAGATGGACTGGCCATGTCCTCCACATGTCTGACTCTCACCTCCTAAGACACACACACACATTCTTACCTGGGGACAATGTAGTCCGGCCGAGTCACCTGACCTACATGGCTTTGGACTGTGGGAGGAAACCCACACAGACACGGGGAGAACATGCAAACTCCACACAGAGGACCACCCATCATGGGGATGGAGGGTGTGTTCATGGGGATGGAGGGTGTGTTCATGCAGATGGAGGGTGTGTTCATGCAGATGGAGGATGTGTTCATGCTGATGGAGGGATGTGTTCATGGGGATGGAGGGATGTGTTCATGGGGATGGAGGGTGTGTTCATGGGGATGGAGGATGTGTTCATGGGGATGGAGGGACGTGTTCATGCGGCTGGAGGATGTGTTCATGCAGATGGAGGGATGTGTTCATGGGGATGGAGGGTGTGTTCATGCGGATGGAGGGTGTGTTCATGGGGATGGAGGGATGTGTTCATGGGGATGGAGGGTGTGTTCATGCAGATGGAGGATGTGTTCATGGGGATGGAGGGTGTGTTCATGGGGATGGAGGGTGTGTT
>NC_079230.1:3235536-3240536 GCF_029633865.1 Lampris incognitus | reverse complement strand
CACATCCCTCCATCCACATGAACACATCCCTCTGTCCCCATGAACACATCCCTCCGTCCCCATGAACACATCCCTCCGTCCCCATGAACACATCCCTCCACCCCCATGAACACATCCCTCCACCCCCATGAACACATCCCTCCACCACTGTGTCATTTCATTTAAACTGGATAATAAAAGGGTTTCGTTTAGCTGGTTGGGATTAGTTTTACAGGGTGGTTAATGGTACATGTGTCATGTGATGCAGCGTGGCTCACTTTCAGCTCCCTGCTCAGGATCACTACTGATCAGGTTCAGTTCTGATCAGGTTCAGTTCTGATCAGGTTCAGTTCGGATCACGTTGAGTTCTGATCAGGTTCAGTTCTGATCAGGTTTAGTACTGATCAGGTTCAGTACAGGCAGCAGATATGAAAACACACACATATACTGTACATGTAAATACATCACAATTAACACAACAATACTGGCAGGGACGGCTGGTATACATGGACTAGTAGAGTAAACCCTCCTTATCTTTTACAATAAAGATGAGAAAATGATTGTTAAAAACCTCACAACAGATTGTTTCCACTTTGGGGGGAACCGAGAGCAGCAACAGCACCAAACCGTCACAAGAAAAACACAGGATATATCTAAAGAAACTCCGTTGTTACAGCCCAGACACAGCAGCGTCTGCTAACATCCATCTTCCTAGTGAATGTGTGACAGGTGTTGTGGCAGGGATGACCCTTCAGACCAGCGTTCCTCCCTATCAAGGAGGTGCACGTCCTTGATAGGGAGGGACGCGGGTTTAACCGGTCATCCCTGAACCGAGGGGGGTTAAGACTACATCTGTCACCATCTGACAATGCTGTGATAACAGCTCTTCCCCAGTCCTCTGAATAGTACACATGACCACTGTGACTCTAGTTAATGCTCATATTCATATCTGCATAGGAAGCCGGTGGTTGGGTTCCGTCGTTATGCCGCTGTATTTACAGGCCCAAACACGTAGGTCAGGGGAATCGGCCGTACTAAAGTGTCCCTAGGTGTGTGTGTGTGTGGGCCCTGTGATGGTCTGGCGGCCTGTCCAGGGTGTCCCCCCCCCCACCTGCCCCCCATGACTGCTGGATAGGCTCCAGCATCCCCGTGACCCTGAGAGCAGGATAAGCGGTTTGGATAATGGATGGATGTTAATAAGGGTGGGGTACCTGCAGTCAGTTGAGACTGAAGAGGTCACTTAGATGGGTGATGGAGCGTTTCTGTCAATAAAGGTTGTGTCCACATGAACTGATTCGCCTTCCTGCGACCGACACAGAGGGTCTTGGCATCTTGTGGGTAACTTCTCTACAGTGTTGTCGTACAACACTTGCTGTATAACAAGGTACCGTGTTGTCATGCAACTTGGTATCTGAGATGTGATGTTGCTGCAACTTGAACTATTGATGGTTATAATGCATCAGTAACCCTCCCACCCAATGTCCACATCACCACCAGCCATCACTGTATGTACACTGTGAATATGCAGCTGAAACATGACGATAGATAAAACGAAGAGCACATACCACGCTGTTGAGGAAACTGATGAAATAACCTCTTCTCGACTTCCTGTCTTTCTCTCCGACACTCATTATACCACTCTCTCTCTCTCTCTCTCTCTCTCTGTCTCTCTGTCTCTCTGTCTCTCTCTGTCTCTCTGTCTCTCTGTCTCTCTCGCTCTCTGTCTCTCTGTCTCTCTCGCTCTCTGTCTCTCTGTCTCTCTGTCTCTCTGTCTCTCTGTCTCTCTCACTCTCTGTCTCTCTCTGTCTCTCTGTCTCTCTCGCTCTCTGTCTCTCTGTCTCTCTGTCTCTCTCTCTGTCTCTCTCTCTGTCTCTCTGTCTCTCTGTCTCTCTCGCTCTCTGTCTCTCTGTCTCTCTGTCTCTCTCTCTCTCTGTCTCTCTGTCTCTCTCGCTCTCTGTCTCTCTCTCTGTCTCTCTGTCTCTCTGTCTCTCTGTCTCTCTCTCTCTCTGTCTCTCTGTCTCTCTGTCTCTCTGTCTCTCTCTCTCTCTGTCTCTCTGTCTCTCTCGCTCTCTGTCTCTCTGTCTCTCTGTCTCTCTCTCTGTCTCTCTCTCTGTCTCTCTGTCTCTCTGTCTCTCTCGCTCTCTGTCTCTCTGTCTCTCTGTCTCTCTCTCTCTCTGTCTCTCTGTCTCTCTCGCTCTCTGTCTCTCTCTCTGTCTCTCTGTCTCTCTGTCTCTCTGTCTCTCTCTCTCTGTCTCTCTCTCTGTCTCTCTGTCTCTCTGTCTCTCTCGCTCTCTGTCTCTCTGTCTCTCTGTCTCTCTCGCTCTCTGTCTCTCTGTCTCTCTCTCTCTGTCTCTCTCTCTCTCTGTCTCTCTTGCTCTCTGTCTCTCTGTCTCTCTGTCTCTCTCTCTCTCTGTCTCTCTGTCTCTCTTGCTCTCTGTCTCTCTGTCTCTCTCTCTCTCTGTCTCTCTGTCTCTCTGTCTCTCTCTCTGTCTCTCTGTCTCTCTCTCTGTCTCTCTGTCTCTCTGTCTCTCTCGCTCTCTGTCTCTCTCTCGCTCTCTGTCTCTCTCTCTCTCTGTCCCCCCCGCTTCCCAGTTTCATTCTGGGGAGTGCAAAGATGGCCGTGTACCTGAGCAGAAGAAGCAGAATGGAGGAAGCTGGGGACGATGACGATGATGCTGTTTTTGGGTTTGTGAAAATGTTAGGAGCTCGTTTAAAAGCTGATTTTCTGTAACTTCAAAATGATGGACGATGTGGAAAGTGTTGGCAGTGTGTGGTGTTGTAAAGAGGTTCTTTGTTGTGTTGTTGACGGGGAGCTGATCTCGGGGAGTGTCCTGAGATGATGTAGATTCTGGGACTCTCGTGTTACTGACCATGTTGGGGTTTTTTTTTAATGTTGTAACTTTTTTGTAATTTTTATTAAAGTATTGTTGAAAATCTCTCTCTCTCTCTGTTTGCAGAAGTTGTATTTCAGCATCTGACCACATGATGGCGCTGTAGTCCGGTTAATCGCAGCAGCTCTGTATCGCTTTTCGTCTCCAGCAGGTCTACTTGGTGAGTTTCTTCCCTCGTCATGACACATTTTAAAAAGACACAGGAACACGTGACGCAGAATGGAGACGTGCTGGTGTGCTCTGGAGGTTAAAAACAGGAAATGAACTTTTACATCATGTCCACAAGGGGTCACTGTGTATTAGAAGTAATGTAGTTTTAGAAGGAAGAAAGAAAGAAAGCCACTTTATTGAACATTGTCTTCTTACAATGAACGTGTCCTCTGCATGTAACCGTCCTGTTGTGTAGCAGCACTGGGCAGCTGTGCCCCCGGGGGCCAACTCCTGGTCTTCTTTCCGCTGCCTTGCTCAGGGGCACAGGCAGGAGTATTAACCCTAACATGCATGTCTTTTGGATGGTGGGAGGAAACCCATGCAGACACTGAGAGAACATGCACAGAGAGGACCTCTGGACCTGGGGTTCGAACCCAGGACCTTCTTGCTGTGAGGCCACCGGGCCGCCCACTGGGCCACCGGGCCGCCCACGGGCCACCGGGCTGCCCACGGGCACTGTGTACATCTGTATGTTGGAAGTAGTTTGACACATTTACAAAAGTACAAAGAATACCATTCATGTATATTAGAGAACAAATGTACAATAGTAAAGAAATGTCCGTTGGCGTGTCTCTGCTGAACAGTCCACACACCCAGCACCGTGAAGTGGCTCCAGCTAACCTTTTGGAAATCCTTCACGAGAATTAGTTGGGCCACAGCACTTTGCTATATGGACTGTCTCCACAGCAGTTCCTCCACACTGTTGGCTGGCACAGTCGCTCCTCTTTAGGCAGCCATGTTTTCTGATGTCTGCCTGTTTCTATGGCCAGGCCGTGAGCACTCAGTCTGTACTGTGTTAACACGTTTCTGTGTGAAACACCGTCTCTCTCCCAGACAGCAGTACTGCTGTGGCCCGGACCCGTCCCACCCCCGACACTTTCATCCCGCCCACATACCGTCTGGAATGATGGCACTTGGGCGGTCCGCTCCTGTTTGCCAGATCTGGGCCAGAACCAAGCCATAGCAATGCTGCATGTGCCACATATTTGCCAAAGGTGGCCATATTAGTTTTGTGATCCTTGGGCCAAATTCACCATTTACCACACGGGGCGCTGCAGGGTCACATCCAGACCACATGTTGCCCAGAGCACCGCGTCTTTGCCAAGAAAGGCCCACATGTGATTTGGCATATTTGGGCCATATTTGCTGTTATACATGTGGGCCACTTCAGGCTCACATCCGTTTTGTCAGGGCCAGAAGAAGACCACCAGTGCTGCATCATTGCCTGAAGTGGCCCACAGTGGATCATCTGTCTCCATCTCTTCCTGTCCTCTGCATCTTCCTCTGTCACACCAGCCACCTGCATGTCCTCCCTCACCACCTCCATAAACCTCCTCTTTGGCCTTCCTCTTCTCCTCTTCCCTGGCAGCTCCATATTCAGCATCCTTCTCCCAGTATACCCAGCATCTGTCCTCCACACATGTCCACACCATCTCAATCTTGTCTCTCTTTTGCTTTGTCTCCAAACCGTCCAACCTGAGCTGTCCCTCTAATATACTCCTTCCTAATCCTGTCCTTCTTCATCACTCCCAGTGAAAATCTTATCATCTTCATCTCCACCACCTCCAGCTCCACCTCCTGTCTTTTCATCAGTGCCACTGTCTCCAAACCATACAACATAGCTGGTCTCACTACCATCTTGTAAACCTTCCCTTTAACTCTTGCTGGTACCCTTCTGTCACACATCACTCCTGACACTCTTCTCCACCCACTCCACCCTGCCTGCACTCGCCTCTGCGCCTCTCTTCTGCACTCCCCGTTACTTTGGACAGTTGACCCCAAGTATTTAAACTCATCCACCTTTGTCACCTCCACTCCTTGCATCCTCACCATTCCACTGTCCTCCCTCTCATCCACACATAGGTATTCTGTCTTGCTGGTTAAACATGGGATGACCTGTCCCATGTGTATTTTATTTGA
>NC_079230.1:3178036-3233036 GCF_029633865.1 Lampris incognitus | reverse complement strand
TGGGAGTTGGTGAAGATCTGGTTTTCTTTTTATTTTATTTATTTGTTATGTACATTGTGTGAACACAACATCACGCCACGTTGTGCGTCTTGGCAGAGAGCTCCTCCTCTGGTGCTCTCCCTGAGGTTTCTCCCTGTTGAAGGGTTTTTAGGGAGTTGTTCCTCATCCGATGCGAGGGTCTAAGGACAGGATGTTGTGTTGCTGCGAACCCCCTGAGGTGATTTTGTGGTTGTTATGTTGGGCTGTTTTATTTTGAAATTCTGTTTCCACAAGTGCTTGTTCAGACTGCTCAGTGTTTTCCCCCTGAAAGTGTTTTCTGTGTGAGCTGGAGGATGAAGAGGTGACTGTGTTTGAGTATCAGCTGTTGGACTGTAATGTCTTCTGACTAAAGGTACCTTTTTAAAATAAAAATCTCTCTCTCTCTCTCTCTCTCTCTCTCTCTCTCTCTCTCTCTCTCTCTCTCTCTCTCTCTGTCTCTCTCTCTGTCTCTTTCTGTCTGTCTGTCTGTCTCTCTCTCTCTCTCTCTCTCTCTCTCTCTCTCTCTCTCTCTCTCTCTCTCTCTCTCTCTCTCTCTCTCTCTCTCTCTCTCTGTCTCTTTCTGTCTCTCTCTCTGTGTCTCTATCTGTGTCTCTCTCTCTGTCTCTCTCTCTCTCTGTCTCTCTCTCTCTCTGTCTCTCTCTCTCTCTCTCTCTGTCTCTTTCTGTCTCTCTCTCTGTGTCTATCTGTCTGTCTGTCTGTGTCTCTGTGTGTGTGTGTGTGTGTGTCTGTCTCTCTGTCTGTCTCTCTCTCTCTCTGTCTCTCTCTCTCTCTCTGTCTCTCTCTCTCTCTCTCTGTCTCTCTCTCTCTCTCTCTCTCTCTCTGTCTCTTTCTGTCTCTCTCTCTGTGTCTATCTGTCTGTCTGTCTGTGTCTCTGTGTGTGTGTGTGTGTGTGTCTCTCTCTCTGTCTGTCTCTCTCTCTCTCTGTCTCTCTCTCTCTCTCTGTCTCTCTCTCTCTCTCTCTCTCTCTCTCTGTCTCTCTCTCTCTCTCTCTCTCTCTCTCTCTCTCTCTCTCTCTCTCTCTCTCTGTCTCTTTCTGTCTCTCTCTCTCTGTCTATCTGTCTGTCTGTCTGTGTCTCTGTGTGTGTGTGTGTGTCTGTCTGTCTCTCTGAGCAGAAGTGCGAGTGAGTGTACGGAGTAGCAGCGTGTTGCTTCGGTGTGAGCGAGTTTCTAAAGCGTGAACTTTTTTCGGCAGCAGTGAAGGATGTGGACACGCCACAGCGTGTGGTGTTAGACAGGGATGCTGTGTTCCACCACAGAGGACCAGCTGGTTTCTGCTGCACAGCTCGGATTAAAGGGTCTTGCCTGTTTTTTTATGTTTTGAGTTGTTGTTGAATGATTATTTTTGGGATTGTTAAAAGATGCGTGTTGAGTGTTTGTTTGTTATTTGACAAATATTTGTTTATATTGTTAAAAAGATTTCAAGTCTGTTTTATGATCATTTTTTTTGTTAAATAAAGACTTGTTTTAAAAATTAAATTCCCTCTCTCTGTCTCTCTCTGTATTGTTACGTGAGGTGAAGGTGGTTGATGCGGGAGGTTTTGGCTGAGTTGGAAGGGAACCAACACTACTGTCAGCATGACTAAAAGGGTCAAAGGTCACTGAGTTCATGTTAACTATCAACAAAGTCATTTGCCAATGAACGCTGCTCGTGACCCACATGTAGAGATAGTTTTTGACCCGGGAGCACCAAGTATTTATTTCTATGAAGTACAATAATCAACAAATTCCCATTAGCTGTTCAAAAGTGAGATAAGTAACAGTCCTCCCTGTCTTGTTCCTCGGTAGTTTCCCCCTTTCCAGTCTTCAGTCATGACTTCCTGATGATCAAATCAAACAGACAGGACACGTTGACATAAACAATATTCTTTAAATCACTGCATTCTTTGCACTGACTCAAAACATTCAATTCAATTCAATTTTATAGTCATTAAAAACCATGTGCAGGCACATGTTAAAAAACATGTTTTTTTTCCTTTCTTCATTAAAAAAACAAAACAAAAACGTTTGATCATGAAACAAGAAATTAAATGTAGGTTGGTTTATGGGTGTCCGAACTGAACGTGCTGGTTGTGGACTCTGATATGGACTCTGCGTCTCTACTGACGGTGTTGTCCTGCTGTGATACATTCTGATGTGCCACCATTTTGAATCAGAAACGCTTCTTATTTGTCAGGAAACGGACTTGGCTTGAAACGTCATATGAGAATGTGTGCTGACACGTTGTAGGGTGAAGGGGCGAGCCCACACGTCACAGGATTCAACCTGTCCAACATGCAAACCAGCAGAGATGAGAGATAACGCCCGCCAGTCTCTGTTGACGGAAGCAGCCAGAGACCTGGCTGGGGGTTCTGGCGGATGACGTTCGTCTGTTTTCCCTTTCACATCAGAGGTCGGAAAGGTCCCGGCTGACTGGCGGTGGTGACATCCTCGCCACGTTCCAGCGGCCCATCATGGAAATCCTGAGGTTTGATGACGTCACGCTGCCATCAGCCATTTCGGATGCGTGGCTGGGGGAGCTTTAAAATCAGAAGCAGTTTGGAGAAGACGTTCACACAGTACACGACAGGAGACACTGATCTGTTCCTCCACCTGGAACACGGTCACATGACCAGGTGGTTCAACACGGACAGCGTATCGAACACTGATAACCCTCATGAAAAACACGGTGTACTTTGAATATGATTTCAAAGTACACTTAAGAATAGAAAAGTATACTTATTTTAGAGCAGTGTTTCTCAACCCAGTCCTCAAGGAACCCCTGTCCTGCAGATTTTCTTTGCAACCCTGAATAGATACCTGTTTGTAGTAATTCAACCAATCAGCAATGAATTTTGTCAGATGTTGCACACCTTGCATAATTAAGTGCTGTGAGATGATTGGTCGAGTAAGTACAAGCAGGGCTACCTATGCAGGGTTACAATGAAAATCTGCAGGATAGGGGGTCCTTGAGGACTGGGTTGAGAAACACTGTTTTAGAGGTATAAGAATTTACTTGTTAGTATCCTACTGAGTTACTCTCTGGGGCTATTTAGTTGATAGAGGTATACTTGTACGTGTACTTAAAGTCACTCTGATGTATATCTGTATACTGTTGGGACCGAAATATGTAAATTTATTCACTTACACAAATACGTCATCAAGATGGCGCCGTGGCCAGTAGCCTCAAGGCTGTGCTCTCGTACCTTTTTTGTTGTTTATTTGTTTAGTTCCCAGCGCCCACCACCTAAACCTTTAAGCCTCCGACTGTCCGCTGGAAAAACTGAACGGACTTTTTCTCCGACTTTAACTGAACATTTTAGGAAAGTCTTGCCGAGGTCTTGATCGGTACAGTCCTGTTGGTAAATAAGGGTTTACCGCTTTAAGAGCAAGATCTGGGGTCGGACTCTGATTGGTTGGTAGGGAGGGGCGAATGAGGAAGTTGTTGTTCTGTGGCGCGAACGGTATTGGGAGCTCCGCGCCAGTGAAAGGAAATATTATCACTAAGAACTGTGATATATTGGACCCATGTCAACGTTTTGTGCAGCCGTGAAGAAGGATTACACGTGCTTCCAAAGAGAGAAGACGGTGTCCTCGCCATTTTCAGACGAAGTGAACTATTGAACTGTGTTGGGTTGTGCTCCGGAATATAGCTAGCTAGCTAGCTAGCTAGCACCAGGCAGTGACGGACAGCGCCAGCGAACTTCCGCCCTGGATCCCAAATAAATTCGGTTCCCCTCTATCTTCTTCCGGCGGAGGGAGTCAGAAGACGGAGAAAGGAAAAGTAACAGTCCTGTGCGGACTGCGGCGAAGACGCTGAAGGGAGAGGCGAGCGGCAGCGCTCGTTAAACTGCCACAGCGGGGATTCAGAAGCGCGCTCCCGCCAATCCACATTCAGAAGCGCGCTCCCGCCAATCCACATTCAGAAGCGCGCTCCCGCCAATCCAGCTGGCGAATGCCCGCTCTCTGGCCGACATGATGGACGTACTCCTAAACACGTAGACTTTTGCAGGTCTGCCACCCTGCGTCCCACGGAAACCTTGGTTTAGTGAGCACATCACGGACAGCACACGTCATCTGCCGCAGTCCCAACTCCTCCGGCGGACCGCGATACGGAGCTACTGAGAAAAAAACAGGGTGGCGGTTTATGCTTCTACATAAAGGAAGGTTGGTGTACGGATGACCCAGTGTTGAAGACATCATGCAGCCCTCACTTAGAGACCTTCTTCATTTACTGTGAATCATTTTATTTACCGCGGCAGTTTTCATCGTGCATCCTGGTCGGTGCCTATATCCACCCCAGGCCTGTGTTGAAGAGGTGTTAAAACACCTGCTGGTCAAATTACAAACATAGAGTGCAAATATGCAGACTTCCTACTCATTGACCTTGGAGATTTTAACAGAGCAAACCTCAGCCACGAACTGCCAAAATACACACAGCATGTTAAATGTCCCACCAGAGACAAAACACTCTGGATCATTGCTACACAATAATAAAGGACGCCTATCACTCTGTCCCCAATGCAGCCCTGGGCCTCTCTGATCACTGCCTGATTAATCTCATCCCAACCTACAGGCAGAAGAAACTAAACTCTGCAAAGTCTTTAGTTAAGACTGTGAGGAAATGGACCAATGAGTCAAAATTTTAGCTCCAGGCCTGCCTCGACTGCACTGTCTGGAGCGTTTTTGAGGCTGCATCTAGAGACCTGGATGAACTTCCTGACACTGACATCCTACATCAGTTTTTGTAAGGACATATGTGTGCCCACCAAAACCTTCTATACCTTTAACAACACTAAGCCCTGGTTCTCAGCCAAATTCAGGCAGCTTTGTCAGGCCAAAGAGGATGCCTACAGGAGTGGAGATAGGACCCGGCATAACAAAGCCAGAAATACACTCACAAAGGAGATCAGAGTGGCAAAAAGGTGCTACTCTGAAAAGTTGAAAACAGGGTTCCTGCCAACGACCCATCATCCGTCTGGAGCGGTCTGAAAGACATTATACCAACTACAGGAGACCATCCCCCCACACTGCAGGGAACCATCAACTGGCTGACGACCTAAACGGGTTTTACTGCAGGTTGATAAGCAAACTTTCACACCCCTCACCCTCTCTGGCCACAACACACAACCAACTGCACTCCTTGCCAGCCACTATGCCCTACCCACTGAACCCCCACCCGCACTCAGGATCTGTGTTGAGGACATGTGCCAGCTCTTCCAGAGACAGAAAACCAGGAAGGCACCAGGCCCAGATGGCATGTCACCCCCCTGTCTTAAAGACTGTTACTCTTTACGCGGCTCGTGAGACTGTTTTGTGCCTCCTATAGATCCACTGATAACAAGAACATAGCTATAACTTCTAAAGATTTCTTTTGTGTCCTGTTTTAGCACATTGAAATGAATTATCCAGCAGATGACAGCATACTGAAGATACGTCAAAGAACGTAGGCTACGTAACAGCGTGGGATCATGGGTAGACGTATAGCCTGTGTGTGTAGCTTTGTATTTGCGAAATGTTTTGCAAGCTCTGTGGCTCTTTGAGGAACGGTCTTACTCGTAAGTGGCTCTCCTAAGAAAATTAGTGAGTACCACTGGACTATGCTGACCAGCTGAACCCCATTTTCACACTGATCTTCAACAGATCACTGGAGCTGGGGTGAAGTCCCCTCCATTTCAAGAGCTCCACTATCATCCCCGTCTCCAAGAAACCCTGTATCACAGGAATGACTACAGGCACATTGCCCTGACGTCTGTGGTCATGAAATCCTTTGAGAGACTGGTGTTGACGCACCTGAAGGAAATCACAGGCCCCCTGCTCAACCCCTTGTAGTTTGTCTACCGAGCAAACAGGTTATTGGCTGATGCAGTCAACATGGGATTGCACTACATCTTCCAACACCTCTACTCCCCAGGGACATACACAAGGGTCCCATTTGTGGACTTCAGCTCAGCGTTCAACACCATCGTCCCAGATATCCCCCACTCCAATCTCACCCGGCTCCCTGTAGCAACCCCCATCTGCCAGTAGATTAAAAACTTCCTGACAGGGGTCCGCGGTGGTGTAGTGGTCTAAGCATCAGCTTTGTGTCGATGCAGTTGCCCACTGGGGACTGGGGTTCGCGCCCCGGTCTCGTCAGATCCGACTATGGCCGGACTCGATGAAGCAGCAATAATTGGCAGCGCTGTCTTCGGGAGGGGGGCGGAGTCGGCTTGTGTTCGTCACATGAATGCGCCTCTGGGTGTGTGGGGGAAAAGCAGTGGTTCGGCCTGGAGTCGCCTTGTCACGAGAGGCGAGGCGACTGCTTCCAGACTGCCGACCGGAGAGATGCAGTTGGTGAACGCATGCAGTACGAGGGTGGGTGTTGGAACTAGAATAGAAATCGATTGGCCACTAAATTGGGAGAAAAAGGGAAAAATCAGAAATAAATAATAATAAAAAAACTTCCTGACAGGCAGGAGGCAGCTGGTGAGGCTGGGGAAAATCACATCCAGCACCTAGACAGTCAGCCAGGGATGTGTGCTCTCTCCTCTACTCTTCTCCCTCTACACAAATGACTGCACCTCAGGTGACCCATCTGTTAAACTCCTGAAGTTTGCGGACGCCACAACCATCACTGGCCTTATCCGGGATGGTGACGAGTAGGGTTGGGCATCGAAAACCGGTTCCAAAATTCAGATTCCAAAGGAATCGTTAAGAAATTCAAATTTCAATTCTGCCTATCGGTTCTAGATATATTTCAATCGCGCTAAAGTTAGTTTCGGTTTCCGTGGTGGCGGCATGCAGCTTCTGTAGTTCCCACCTCCGCAAGTTAAATGTGCGCCATCATGGACCAGAGCAAGCGGTGGTCGAAAGTGTGGCTTCATTTTGCCTTGAAAAAAGCAGGGTTGGCACAGTGCAACGCCTGTGGCACAACTGTTTCGTGCAAGGGAAGATGCACAACAAATATGGCCAAACACCTTCGCCTACACCCATATCTACACTCGCCTACACGGTGTCCAGATTAACCAGTGTACCGTGCTGGACACGTGGCGCCGGTCTCCATCTCCTGCCTCGGTGTCCTCTTCAGCAACCCTGAGCCAACAGCAAGCAGCACCTCGTCGCAACTGGGTAGGTGAAAATTAATAACGTTTGTCTTATTCACAACAGCGAGACAGCAAACAACTCATACATGAGCGACTTGCTATAAACTCTGCAAGTACTGAAATGTGTTTTTCCTGTGCTCAACGCTCGCATATACAGCCTGAGAAGGCAGATATGCTAATTTTTCTAAACAAGAACTGTTTCTATTTAAGGAGTTTAATAGCTGGTAGTCCGGACCAGAGTGTGACTGTGTCTTTATTTCTTCATCTTCATGTATGAAGACAGTTGTTGTAATATAAGAATGACACATTCACATGATTGATCCGTTCTTAAAACAGAATGGCTTGTATAAAGTCTATTTTAAATTTAAAAATTCTGTGAAAGAAGCATGTGACCTGTTCTGACCACACCTCCCAAAGAACCGGAACCGAGAATCGTTAAGAACTGGAATCGAAAAGCAATCAGAATCGGAATCAGAATCGTTAAAATCCAAACGATGCCCAACCCTAGCGACAAGTCTGCATATAGACGGAAGGTTGATTAGCTGGCCCTCTGGTGCAGCCATAACAACCTGGAGCTGAACACGCTCCAAGCAGTGGAGATGACAGTGGACTTCAGGAGTCCCCCGGCACTGCCTCCCCTCCCCATACTCAACAGCATGGTGTCTACAGTGAAAACCTACAAGTTATGGGTTCCACAATCTGCCAGGACCTATAGTGGGCATCCAACATAGACACAATCATCAAAAAGGCCCAGCAGTGGATGTACTTCTGGAGAAATACACGGTGACAGTGACCGCCTACATCAATGAGTGTATAGACGACGTCACAGTCACCAAAACCATGTCTTCGTGGGCCAACCAGAAGCCCTAGCTGACAGCAGAAGTTTGGGCGCTGCTGAGGACTCAGATTGCTGTATTCAGATCCGGTGATAAGGCAGCCTTCTAGACAGCAAGGACCAACTTGTCGTGTGGCATCAGGGAGACCAAAAGACAATATGCACAGAGAATCATAGTGGCATGGTGGACATCTCCCGAGGTGTCCACTAGGCAGTGGCGTAGTGGACACCTCGGGAGAGGAATAGGCTACGGGAGTAAACCCCTACAGAAAATCAATGTCTACAGCGCTGTTGTTTTTTGTTTTTCTCGCCATTTTGTATCTGCCGAAGTGGGAGAGTTCTGCTGCCATTGTGTGTGGCTGTCGCTTCTCCCTCTTGAACCCCTCCCCCTTCCCATCCACCCCTACATGTTTGTGCTATGTTTATCTATTGTCTTGTTCCCCCCCCCCCATTTATTGTAAAGCGACTTTGAGTGTTAGAAAAGCGCTATATAAGATTGATTTATTATTATTATTATTATTAATCAACAGCCACTCACTGATAGCAGAGATGCACGGCGCTTGTGGAAGGGCATCCAGGCCCTCACTGGCTACAAGCCTCCTCCTCAGACCTGTGGTGGTGCCACCACTCTCCCAGATGCACTGAATGACTTCTATGCACGATATGAGAGACTGAATAACGTACTGGTGGTGAAGACTACATCCCTGATGGATGACCAGGTTCTGCAGGTGACCGCAGATGAGGTGAGAAAGGCCCTCTCCAGAGTCAACCCACATAAAGCTGCGGGTCCAGATCTCAGGCCAAGCCATCAGAGACTGTGCTGAGCGGCTGGCAGATGTCCTTGATGACATCTTCAACATCTCGTTGTCCCAGGCAGTCATCCCCACGTGTTTCAAGTCTACCACCATCATACCAGTGCCGAAGAAGTCCCCTGTGTCCTGCCACAACAACTACTGCCCCATTGCACTGACTCCCATCATCATGAAGTGCTTTGAGAGGCTGGTCATTAAGTACGTCGAGTCCAGCCTCCCCTCCACTCTGGACCCTCTCCAGTTTGCATACCGCGCTAACTGCTCCACAGAAGGTGCCATAACCTCTGCTCTTCATCCAGCCCTGTCCCACCTGGTGAGAAAGAACAGCTATGTGAGGATGTTGTTCACTGACTTCAGCTCCGCTTTTAACACAATCAACAATCATACCACAACAACTGATCGAAAAGCGGAGCCAGCTGGGCCTTAACACCTCCCTCTGCAACTGGGTGCTGGACTTCCTCAAGGGGAGGCCACAGTCAGGGCAATTTGGCAAGATCACCTCCAGGACCATCACACCGAGCACTGGCACCCCACAGGGCTGTGTGTTCAGTCCGCTCTTGTTCACCCTGCTGACTCACGACTGCACAGCATCATCCACCTCCAACCTCATTATAAAGTTTGCTGATGACACCACAGTGGAAGGTCTCACCACAGTGGAAGGTCTGACCACAGTGGAAGGTCTCATCACAGTGGAAGGTCTCACCACAGTGGAAGGTCTCACCACAGTGGAAGGTCTCATCAGCAACAACGATGAATCACCATACAGAGCGGAGGTGGCTCAACTGGTGACGAGGTGCAAAGACAACAACCTCTTCCTAAACATAGGAAACACTAAGGAGGTTGTAAGGGGCTTTAGAAAGACCAGCGCCCTCCATACCCCTCTGACCATCAGTGGTATGGACGTGGAGAGAGTCAGCAGTGTGAAGTTCCTGGGAGTTCACATCACAGAGGACCTCTCCTGGTACTCACATGTCACTGCACTCTCCAAGAAGGCCCAGCAGTGTCTTCACTTCCTGCAGCATCTGAAGTCTGTCCTTGTGTCCCTTTGTGTGTCTGTCTATGTCTGTCTGTCTGTCTGTCTGTCTGTCTGTCTGTCTGTCTGTCTGTCTGTCTGTCTGTCTGTGTGTGTCTCTCTTTCTGCCTGTGTGTCTCTCTGTCTGTCTGTGTGTCTCTCTGTGTACTTCTGTCTGTCTCTGTGTCTCGCCATGTGTCCCTCTCTCTTTGTCTGTGTGTCTGTCTCTCTCTGTGTGTGTGTGTGTGTGTGTGTGTGTGTGTGTGTGTGTGTGTGTGTGTGTGTGTGTGTGTGTGTGTGTGTGTGTGTGTGTGTGTGTGTGTGTGTGTGTGTCTGTCTGTCTGTCTGTCTGTCTGTCTGTCTGTCTGTGTATCTGTCTGTCTGTCTGTCTGTCTGTCTGTCTGTCTGTCTGTGTATCTGTCTGTGTATCTCTCTTTGTGTGTTTGTGTGTGTGTCTGTCTGTGTTTCTCTCCGTGTGTGTGTGTGTTTGTGTGTGTGTCTGTGTATCTCTCTGTGTGTATGTCCAGTGGTGGATGAAGGAGGCCCTTAAGACCCAGCACCTTGCAGATGCTGGGGATACCAGAGGCTTCTTCGATGCTACTAAAGCAATACACGGTCTCAGCCGTCGCCGTCTAACCCCCCTTCACCCCAAAGATGTGCACGCACTGCTAATAGACAGCGAGTCAATCAAAGAGAGGTGAAATGAGCACTATCAGGACCTTTTAAACTGGGACTCTAGCCCTGAGATGGATCCCCTCCAACAACTCCCCCAACAACCCAAAGAGGAGGACATGGCAGCACCGCCTAGTCTAAAAGAAGCCCAGGATGCCCTGCTACATAAAATATGGGAAAAAGAGGAAATCCCTGTGCAACTTAGGGACGCACTCATTGTCTCTAGCTTTAAGAAAAGGGACAAAGCTGAGTGCTGAAACTACCATGGCATTTCCCTGCTTTCCACCACAGGGAAAGCCCTGGCTAGGGTCTTGGCCAACAGACTCCTCCCAATATCAGAGGAAATTCTGCCAGACTCCCAGAGCGGTTTTCATCCTAACAGAGGCGCCATGGACACGATTTTTACTGCTCACCAACTCCAACAAAAAGCCCAGGAACAGAATCAACCATTGTACATGGCCTTCACAGACTTAACCAAAGCTTTTGATTCTGTAAACCACCAGGTCCTCTGGCTAGTTCTGTCAAAACTAGGCTGCCCTGACTAATATATCAGAGCACTTTGACTACTACATGACAATATGTCAGCAGGAGTACTCAGCAGTTATGGGCATGAGACAGAGTCCTTCAAGGTCCACACAGGAGTTAAGGAGTCATTGCCCCAACCCCTGTTCTCCGTCCTCACTGCCACCATCCTCCACCTCATGGGTCCCAATCTGCCTCAGGGAATCAAACTCATGTACAGGACTGACGAGAATCTTCTTAATATTAACAGACTCAGGGATAAAGGTAAAACCACCACCACATCCATCACAGAGCTGCAGTATGTCGGTAACAACGCCTTAGTGTCCCTCATAGAAGAGGAACTACAGAGCATACTGGACGCCTTTGCAAAGGCATACAAGCAGCTTGGCTTGGCCATTAACATAAAAAAGTCCCATATCCTCTACCAACCCCCACCCAACAGAACTAGCCCTGCTCTGCCCCCATCCATCTCTGTAGACAACACCAGACTCGAAAACGTGGAACAGTTCCCATATCTTGGCAGCCTTCTCTCCTCCAAAGCCAATGTAGACATTGAAATACACCATCGTCTCAGTTGTGCCAGCCGGTCCTTCTCAAGATCGAGTAAAAGGGTTTTTTGAAAACCGCGACCTTCAGGCCAGAACAAAAATTCCGATGTATTTAGTGGTAGTGCTGCCCACCCTACTGTATGGGTCAGAAACCTGGACCACATATAGCAGGCACCTGGAGGCACTCGAGGCATACCAACAGCGATGCCTCAGGAAGATCTGAAAGATCAGCTGGGAGGATGAGCGCACCAACGTCAGTGTCCTCAAGGAGGCCAACTTGCCCACTATAACTGCCACCATCACGCAACATCAGCTGAGATGGACTGGCCATGCCCTCCACATGTGACTCTCACCTCCCGAAACAAGTCCTTTACTCTCAGCTCATGACAGGATGCCGTGCCCCAGGAGGACAGAAGCAGCTATATAAAGACAACATCAAGGCCCACATCAACAGGTTTGGCATTGACCTTAACACCTGGGAACAAGCAGCAAAAAACAGGCAGGCCTGGAGACTGGCTGTCTGTGAGGGTGCTGGGCGCTACAACCACGGCCTCCTCCACTGTGCTGCTGAAAACAAGAGCAGACTCAGAAAGGAGCAGGTTACCAGAAAGGCCCAAACCACATCCTCAACCACTAATTCACACCCTTACCTGTATTTCCCCAAAATATTTGGCTCCAGGATTGGCCTCTACGTCCGCCTGAAGACCCACAAGGACCCAGAAGGAGGACAGTCATACTCGACCCTGAGTGACTGCTGATGACCATTTCTGTCTCTCTTTCTGTGTGCTTATTTATCTAACATCTTTACTTATTCTATTCTTTTAAAGATACACGTGTGAATGTGTTGGATAAAATCAAGCCCTTTAGATCTAAAATGAGTCAAGAATCAGAAAGTCCACTGACTGCTTCTCACCTCGGTGTTTTCCACTGCCATGTTTGGTCAACTGCTGAGGAAGAATAGAACAGAAAACTTTTATATGTCAATGTTAGGACGTCTTCATTGTGACAAAGAATCCCGGGACTTGTAATTCATTCTTGTCGGCAGGTCATCTTGTGATCAGCCTCCTCCATGTTTAGAGGAACCAGATCCACATTGTGCTGCTTTACTCTTGTCAGTACTGCAACAGAAGTAAGAGGTGACATTATGGCAGACGAGTTCCTGAGAACAAGACAACAAATAATGACCAGCGATGGTCGAACATCTGCGCTACACATCATCAGCAGCCCCACCACCTCTGACCTTGATTATCTCAGCATGTTCTACTCACTCTGCATGTATCACACACACACTTGCTTGCTGGTTGTCCATGGTGCCCGATGATGACCATCTTCTTCTATTTGTGGGTCCTTTGAGGACTCAGATAGCAGAAGATACCTGCGCAGAGATGGTTTTTAAAGTGGCATGGGGGGTGCGCTTCTCCCAACGCCACATGACTTGATTGTAGAGGAGATGGTTCCGATGGCAAGGGGGATCCCTAGACGACCGGCACCTCCACACAACTGCAGGGGGCTGCCGGAAATCCAGTTTTTCGGAAACCGCCTCGAAGCGTGCCGCCACAGCTTGCTTTTCTGTTGGGGTGAGCTCCCTTAGCCTTATGTCTTCCAGACTCACCCACAAGGCAGCGGGGCAGTGGTTGATAGGTGCCAGGGCGTGTCCACCAGGGTGGGCCTGCACACCATATCTCTGGGGCCCGCTGCTGCTCCGAGATCCCCTGCCAAGTTAGCCTGGGGCCGCAAGACCCCAGTTACCATGTGTGGCCACGGGGAGGCCTGGCAGGAGTCTTGGTGAAGGAGAGGCTATGTACTGGCAAGGGAAGGCTTACACGCTAGCATGCTGCCCTATTCGCCACAGAGGCTAGCCAGCGGCAGCAAGCTAAGGGCAGGAGTCTTGGTGAAGGAGAGGCTATGTACTGGCAAGGGAAGGCTTACACGCTAGCATGCTGCCCTATTCGCCACAGAGGCTAGCCAGCGGCAGCAAGCTAAGGGCAGGAAGGACACAAGCGGGTTGGAAGAACACATGCACCTTCCCTCCAACTACACACTGCTGCACTAGACGCATCACAACACCCTGTGTGTATGTACACACACACACACACACACACACACACACACACACACACACACAGTCTCTGTGTTTGATAATGAGATATAATGAATGAAACAGCCAGAAGCCTCGATACTGATGCCTCTGAACACTGTGGGCGTGCATGTGGGCGTGGGTGCACTATTCTCGGTGACGGTGCAGTCATTAAAGAGAACGAGTCTCACTATTCAGAGACCGGGAGAGAGTCTCATATTTCAACCGGATCACGTATGTGTCCAACTAAACAAGTACAGACGGCTGTAATGCATCAGTGTATAGTGTTGTGCCAATGTGCTGCTCTGGAGCCCTGACAGGACGCAGGCTGCAACTGCTGGGTCCTCCTCCCAGTCTTCATCCCACCCAACAGTCCTCATCCCACCCAACAGTCCTCATCCCACCCAACAGCCCTCATCTCACTCAACAGTCCTCATCCCACCCAACAGCCCTCATCTCACCCAACAGCCCTCATCCCACCCAACAGTCCTCATCCCACCCAACAGTCCTCATCCCACCCAACAGTCCTCATCCCACCCAACAGTCTTCATCTCACCAAACAGTCCTCATCCCACCCAACAGTCCTCATCCCACCCAACAGTCCTCATCCCACCCAACAGTCCTCATCCCACCCAACAGCCCTCATCTCACTCAACAGTCCTCATCCCACCCAACAGCCCTCATCTCACCCAACAGCCCTCATCCCACCCAACAGTCCTCATCCCACCCAACAGTCCTCATCCCACCCAACAGTCCTCATCCCACCCAACAGCCCTCATCTCACCCAACAGTCCTCATCCCACCCAACAGTCTTCATCCCACCCAACAATCCTCAGCCCACCCAACAGTCCTCATCCCACCCAACAGTCTTCATCTCACCAAACAGTCCTCATCCCACCCAACAGTCCTCATCCCACCCAACAGTCCTCCTCCCAGTCTTCATCCCACCCAGCAGTCCTCATCCCACCCAGCAGTCCTCATCCCACCCAACAGTCCTCACCCCACACAACAGTCCTCATCCCACACAACAGTCCTCATCCCACACAACAGTCCTCATCCCACCCAACAGTCCTCATCCCACACAACAGTCCTCATCCCAACCAACAGTCCTCATCCCACCCAACAGTCCTCATCCCACCCAACAGTCCTCATCCCACACAACAGTCCTCATCCCACACAACAGTCCTCATCCCAACCAACAGTCCTCATCCCACCCAACAGTCCTCATCCCACCCAACAGTCCTCATCCCACACAACAGTCCTCATCCCAACCAACATTCCTCATCACACCCAGCAGTCCTCATCCCACCCAACAGTCCTCATCTCACCCAACAGTCCTCCTCCCACCCAACAGCCCTCATCCCACCCAGCAGTCCTCCTCCCACCCAACAGTCCTCATCCCACCCAGCAGTCCTCATCCCACCAAACAGTCCTCATACCACCCAACAGTTCTCATCCCACCCAACAGTCATCATACCACCCAACAGTTCTCATCCCACCCAACAGTCATCATACAACCCAGCAGTTCTCATACCACCAAACAGTCCTCATCCCACCCAACAGATCTCGTCTCACCCAACAGTCCTCATCCCACCCAACAGTCCTCATACCACCCAATAGGTCTCATCCCACCCAACAGTCCTCATACCACCCAACAGTCCTCATCCCACCCAACAGTCCTCATACCACCCAATAGTTCTCATCCCACACAACAGTCATCATACCACCCAACAGTCCTCATCCCACCCAACAGTCCTCATCCCACCCAACAGTCCTCCTCCCAGTCTTCATCCCACCCAGCAGTCCTCATCCCACCCAGCAGTCCTCATCCCACCCAACAGTCCTCACCCCACACAACAGTCCTCATCCCACACAACAGTCCTCATCCCACCCAACAGTCCTCATCCCACACAACAGTCCTCATCCCAACCAACAGTCCTCATCCCACCCAACAGTCCTCATCCCACCCAACAGTCCTCATCCCACACAACAGTCCTCATCCCACACAACAGTCCTCATCCCAACCAACAGTCCTCATCCCACCCAACAGTCCTCATCCCACCCAACAGTCCTCATCCCACACAACAGTCCTCATCCCAACCAACAGTCCTCATCCCACCCAGCAGTCCTCATCCCACCCAACAGTCCTCATCTCACCCAACAGTCCTCCTCCCACCCAACAGCCCTCATCCCACCCAGCAGTCCTCCTCCCACCCAACAGTCCTCATCCCACCCAGCAGTCCTCCTCCCACCCAACAGTCCTCCTCCCACCCAACAGTCCTCATCTCACCCAACAGTCTTCATCCCACCCAACAGTCCTCATCTCACCCAACAGTCCTCATCTCACCCAACAGTCCTCATACCACCCAACAGCCCTCATCCCACCCAGCAGTCCTCCTCCCACCCAACAGTCCTCATCCCACCCAACAGTCCTCCTCCCACCCAACAGCCCTCATCCCACCCAGCAGTCCTCCTCCCACCCAACAGTCCTCATCCCACCCAGCAGTCCTCCTCCCACCCAACAGTCCTCCTCCCACCCAACAGTCCTCATCTCACCCAACAGTCTTCATCCCACCCAACAGTCCTCATCTCACCCAACAGTCCTCAAACCACCCAACAGTCCTCATCCCACCAAACAGTCATCATACCACCCAACAGTTCTCATCCCACCCAACAGTCATCATACCACCCAACAGTTCTCATCCCACCCAACAGTCATAATACAACCCAGCAGTTCTCATACCACCAAACAGTCCTCATCCCACCCAACAGATCTCGTCTCACCCAACAGTCCTCATCCCACCCAACAGTCCTCATACCACCCAATAGGTCTCATCCCACCCAACAGTCCTCATACCACCCAACAGTCCTCATCCCACCCAACAGTCCTCATACCACCCAACAGTCCTCATACCACCCAACAGTCCTCATACCACCCAACAGTCCTCATCCCAGCCAACAGTCATCATACCACCCAACAGTCCTCATCCCAGCCAACAGTCCTCATCCCACCCAACAGTCCTCATACCACCCAATAGGTCTCATCCCACCCAACAGTCCTCATACCACCCAACAGTCCTCATCCCACCCAACAGTCCTCATACCACCCAACAGTCCTCATCCCACCCAACAGTCCTCATACCACCCAATAGTTCTCATCCCACACAACAGTCATCATACCACCCAACAGTCCTCATCCCACCCAACAGTCCTCATCCCACCCAACAGTTCTCATCCCTCCCAACAGTCCTCATACCACCCAATAGTTCTCATCCCACCAAACAGTCATCATACCACCCAACAGTCCTCATCCCAGCCAACATTCCTCATCCCACCCAACAGTTCTCATCCCACCCAACATTCCCCATACCACCAAACAGTCCTCATCCCACCCAACAGATCTCGTCTCACCCAACAGATCTCGTCTCACCCAACAGTCCTCATCCCACCCAACAGTCCTCATACCACCCAACAGTCCTCATCTCACCCAACAGTTCTCATCCCTCCCAACAGTCCTCATACCACCCAATAGTTCTCATCCCACCAAACAGTCATCATACCACCCAACAGTCCTCATCCCAGCCAACATTCCTCATCCCACCCAACAGTTCTCATCCCACCCAACATTCCCCATACCACCAAACAGTCCTCATCCCACCCAACAGATCTCGTCTCACCCAACAGATCTCGTCTCACCCAACAGTCCTCATCCCACCCAACAGTCCTCATACCACCCAACAGTCCTCATCTCACCCAACAGTCCTCATACCACCCAACAGATCTCGTCTCACCCAACAGTCCTCATCCCACCCAACAGTCCTCATACCACCCAACAGTCCTCATCTCACCCAACAGTCCTCATACCACCCAACAGTTCTCATCCCTCCCAACAGTCCTCATCCCACCCAACAGTCCTCATACCACCCAACAGTCCTCATACCACCCAACAGTTCTCATCCCTCCCAACAGTCCTCATCCCACCCAACAGTCCTCATACCACCCAACAGTCCTCATACCACCCAACAGTTCTCATCCCTCCCAACAGTCCTCATCCCACCCAACAGTCCTCATACCACCCAACAGTTCTCATCCCTCCCAACAGTCCTCATCCCACCCAACAGTCCTCATCCCACCCAACAGTCCTCATCCCACCCAACAGTCCTCATCCCTCCCAACAGTCCTCATCCCACCCAACAGTCCTCATCCCACCCAACAGTCCTCATCCCACCCAACAGTTCTCATCCCACCCAACAATCCTCATACCAGCCTATGAGCACTTCACTGAGCATGCTGGTTTAAAAATAGACTCTCTTTCACACACACACACACACACACACACACACACGCACGCACGCACGCGCACACACACACACACACACACACACACGGATAGAGCTGTCATCTGTTCATTTGCGAGGTTAATTGCCGTTTACGCAGGTCTTCATCCTGTTGTGATGAAGGTAATAGATGAGGCAGAAAACCAAAACACACATCAGTCATGTTGTCTGTGTTATCTGTGTTTCTGTGTTATCTGTGTTTGGGTTGAGGGTGTTTTCATTTCACACAGATACAATCAGGTACAATGACAATTTAATAAGAGACACCCCCCCCCCCGCCAAACACACGCACGCACGCACTCACGCACACACACACACACACACACACACACACAGACACACACACACACACACACACACACACACATACATCCCCAATATCCTTCACACTTTTATCAAACTGCTGTGCGTGTGTGTGTGTGTGTGTGTGTGTGTGTGTGTGTGTGTGTGTGTGTGTGTGTGTGTGTGTGTGTGTGTGTGTGTGTGTGAGTAAGACAGCAGTGAGGTGAAGGTGTGCAGTAGTAACAATAGTAAGCTGATCTGTGAATGCTGTGATTGTGTGTATGAATAAGAAACAGTGTTGTGTTAATCTGTACAGCTGTAGGGCTCTGAAATCACACACACACACACACACACACGCACACACGCACCAGATACTACACAACCTTAACCTTTGACATCTGTACTAAGACATTATACGTCATGTGTGTGCACATAAACATTTATGTCCTTACATGTCTGTTTATTTCTGTACGCGCACGCGCAGGTGTGAATATATCTGAATCTATTTTTGCCCCAATTCATTTCAGTGCAGCAAAATGTGTCACATCTAATGATACAATGTATTACATCTAACGATACAATGTATTACATCTAATGATACAATGTATTACATCTAATGATACAACGTATTACATCTAATGATACAACGTATTACATCTAATGATACAATGTATTACATCTAATGATACAACGTATTACATCTAATGATACAATGTATTACATCTAATGATACAATGTATTACATCTAATGATACAACGTATTACATCTAATGATACAATATATTACATCTAATGATACAACGTATTACATCTAATGATACAACGTATTACATCTAATGATACAACGTATTACATCTAATGATACAACGTATTACATCTAATGATACAACGTATTACATCTAATGATACAACGTATTACATCTAATGATACAATGTATTACATCTAACGATACAATGTATTACATCTAATGATACAACGTGTTACATCTAATGATACAACGTATTACATCTAATGATACAATGTATTACATCTAATGATACAATGTGTTACATCTAACGATACAACTGTGCTCGCGCATCTTTGTATTTCTTGTCCACTCTGTCACACGCACACACGCGCAGACACACACACACCCCTCTGTGATCTGGGCGGAGGATGCGCGTGTGTCGGAATAAAAGCGGAGAGTGTCCACACACACACCACACACCACACACGCCACACGCCACACACATCACACACCACACACCCCACACACACCACACACCCCACACACACCACACACCCCACACGCCCCACACACACCACACACACCACACACCACACGACGCGGACACGCAGCAGCGTCATGTAGGCGGTGGGACTGGAAGAGACTTTATTTAAAGGCGTGTGTTGGTGTGTTCGAGTCCGTGTTGTCTGCACAGGAGAACTCATCACAACTTTTATTCACTCCAGATTCCGAACCTGTGTGGATGTGAACCACGAGCTGCACGCGCACCGACACACGCCCTGCGAGGAGGACGCTGAATGAGGACACGTCACACAAGTTAATATTAATATTATGAAACTTGTCATATTAGTATTATTCATATGATTAACAATATCGGTATTTTCACCTCTGCCAGGATGACGTCCCCGCTGCTGCTCGTCGCAGTCACGCTCGCGGCGGCGCGCGTCACATCAAACTCCATCCACGCGGTTGCATTACGAGAGACGCGCGCGCTGCCGGTAAACCGGAATACTACGGGTCATGTTGGTACGGAAGACTTCACACAGGTAAATCTGTCTATCTATCTATCTATCTATCTATCTATCTATCTATCTATCTATCTATCTATCTATCTATCTATCTATCTATCCGTCTGTCCGTCTGTCCATCTATCTATCTATCTATCTATCTATCTATCTATCTATCTATCTATCTATCTATCTATCTATCTATCTATCTATCTGTCTGTGTCTGTCTATCTATCTATATATCTATGTATCTATCTATCTATCTATCTATCTATCTATCTATCTATCTATCTATCTATCTATCTATCTATCTATCTATCTATCTGTCTGTCCGTCTGTCCATCTGTCCATCTATCCATCTATCTATCTATCTATCTATCTATCTATCTATCTATCTATCTATCTATCTATCTATCTATCTATCTATCTATCTATCTATCTATCTATCTATCTATCTATCTATCTGTCTATCTATGTATCTGCCTGCCTGTCTGTCTGTCTGTCTGTCTGTCTATCTGCATGTTCTGTAGTCACCGTGTGTCGTCATTGACTGACGTGTCTCTCCTTTACTCTCTTCCTTGTCTCTCTGAGTCCATCACATCTGTCTCCCGCTTCCTAAGTCTGTTTCTCTCCCTCCATATCTCTACCAGTGCGTCAGTGACCTGGACTGTAGTGAGGGGAGTTTTTGCCACGCCCCCTCCAGACGCCACGCCCCCTCCCGCTGCCGGAACTGCCGCAGGAGGAAGAGACGTTGCCATAGAGACGGCATGTGCTGCCTCGGCAACCACTGCAGCAACAGTAAGGAAGACAGATCAGCTGTTTAGTTCGAGAACAAGAATCACTTTATTTTCCATAGATGAGAACTTTACTAGAACCTCTAACAGTACTTACGTAGTACCACAGTACATACTGATACACAGACAACAGTACCTCTAACAGTACTAACGTAGTACCACAGTACATACTGTATACTGATACACAGACAACAGTACCTCTAACAGTACTAACGTGATACCACAGTACATACTGATACACATGTTACACAGACAACAGTACCTCTAACAGTACTCACGTGATACAACAGTACATACTGTATACTGATACACAGACAACAGTACCTCTAACAGTACTAATGTAGTACCACAGTACATACTGTATACTGATACACAGACAACAGTACCTCTAACAGTACTAACGTGATACCACAGTACATACTGATACACATGGTACACAGACAACAGTACCTCTAACAGTACTAACGTGATACCACAGTACATACTGATACACATGTTACACAGACAACAGTACCTCTAACAGTACTAACGTGATACCACAGTACATACTGATACACATGGTACACAGACAACAGTACCTCTAACAGTACTAACGTGATACCACAGTACATACTGATACACATGGTACACAGACAACAGTACCTCTAACAGTACTAACGTGATACCACAGTACATACTGATACACATGGTACACAGACAACAGTACCTCTAACAGTACTAACGTGATACCACAGTACATACTGATACACATGTTACACAGACAACAGTACCTCTAACAGTACTAACGTAGTACCACAGTACATACTGTATACTGATACACAGACAACAGTACCTCTAACAGTACTAACGTGATACCACAGTACATACTGATACACATGGTACACAGACAACAGTACCTCTAACAGTACTAACGTGATACCACAGTACATACTGATACACATGTTACACAGACAACAGTACCTCTAACAGTACTAACGTAGTACCACAGTACATACTGTATACTGATACACAGACAACAGTACCTCTAACAGTACTAATGTGATACCACAGTACATACTGATACACATGGTACACAGACAACAGTACCTCTAACAGACTAGCGAATTCGGGGGGGGGGGGGCAACCGGGAACCGCCGCAGCCGGGACGCGAACCCGGGTCTCCCACACAACAGGTGTCTACATTAACCAGTCGACTCAAGGGTCCGACCCGTTACTCGACTGGTTAATGTAGTCGCCCCCGAGGTGCGGGAGATCCGGGTTCGCCCCCGAACTCGCTACGAGATGAACACAGTACATACTGATACGTTGTGTGGGCCGGTTCATCTGCGCACGCGTCGGCGTTGTGTCGAGCAGGGTGCAGCTCGACATTCTTTATGTCGTTTTTAGCCCCAACATGACGTTACTTTGAACTGTTGGTCAGCTTGTGGTGGTTTTACCGCTGCTGATTTGGGGATTTTCATCAGCGGATTATCGATTGTTGCATAGTGCTCTCTCTCCCCCCCCCTCTCCCCCCTCTCTCCCCCCCTCTCTCTGCCCCTCCCGCTCTCCCCCCCTCTCTCTGTCTCTCCCTCTCTCTTTCTCTCTTCATCCCCCCCTTTCTCCCCCCCCCCTCTCTCTCTCTCGCTCTCTCTCTCTCTCTCTCGCTTGCTCTCTCTCTCTCTCTCTCTCTCTCTCTCTCTCTCTCTCTCTCTCTCTCTCTCTCTCTCTCTCTCGCTCTCTCTCTCTCTCTCCCCCCCTCTCCCCCCCTCTCTCTCCCCCCTCTCTCTCTCTCGCTCTCTCTTCCCCCCCCCTCTCCCCCCCTCTCTCTCCCCCCCCTCTCTCTCTCGCTCTCTCTCTCTCTCTCTCTCTCTCTCCCCCCCCTCTCTCTCTCGCTCTCTCTCTCTCTCTCTCCCCCCCTCTCTCGCTCTCTCTCCCCCCCCCCTCTCTCTCTCGCTCTCTCTCTCTCTCTCTCTCCCCCCTCTCCCCCCCCCTCTCTCTCCCCCCCCTCTCTCTCTCTCGCTCTCTCTCTCTCTCCCCCCCTCTCTCGCTCTCCCCCCCCCTCTCTCTCTCTCGCTCTCTCTCTCTCTCTCTCTCCCCCCCCCTCTCTCTCGCTCTCTCTCTCCCCCCCTCTCTCGCTCTCTCTCCCCCCCCCTCTCTCTCTCGCTCTCTCTCTCTCTCTCTCTCCCCCCCCTCTCTCTCCCCCCCCCTCTCTCTCTCTCGCTCTCTCTTTCCCCCCCTCTCTCTCCCCCTCTCTCGCTCTTTCTCTCTCTCTCCCCCCCTCTCTCTCCCCCATCTCTCTCTCTCGCTCTCTCTCTCTCTCTCTCTCTCCCCCCCTCTCTCTCTCTCCCCCCCCCTCTCTCTCTCCCCCCCCCCTCTCTCTCTCTGTGTGCGGCGAAAACTGCATGGACTCAGCCCTCTGCCGTGGCCGTAACCGACGGTTTTAGTTTTTATTTTTATTTATTTATTTTTACTTCCTCTCTGAGCTTTTTTGTTGTTGTTTGATTTCCGGAAATACAGCCGTGTTCCCGTTTTAACACTTCCCTCTCTCGGCCCTCCACTGAGGGCCCCAGCTGGGCCCCACGCCGCCACAACACCACAGAGCTTGAGAAGAGCACCTCCTTGGAGCGCCTCCTTGCTTCACCAAATGCAAGAGGATGAACAACTTATGGACGCTCTGACTGCTGCTTCCCGAGCGGATGTTCCGGATCCCGCTGACGACCAGGACCAGGGACACGAAACGCGCTGCGAAGCGGCGTTCGGAGGTAATGAGCCCCACGCCGAAGACTATGCAGACACTATTCCCTGGTCCGGCCAGAACCCGCTTGAGACCGACACCGCATCCGATCTGGATGTGTGCTGCTGGCTAAACCAGGGAGCAAGACCTAAGATCTGCTCTACCCCCGCGGTGTCAAACCCTGAGCTCCGGATAGATGTCGACCAGGGACCCTGGACGACGTCTCGCTGCTCGACAACTAACCACCAGTCGTGCTGGGTCGAGGTGGTGTTCCGCGGTCGTAAGAGAGACTCGGACGGAGCTGCCTCTCCCCCTCGCCTGAGGCTCTCCAACCGCTACGCGACGCTGTCTGACGACACCCTGGTCATCCCAGCCGATGCCCCCACCGATGCTCCCGATACTGCAGCCTCCACCCCTCCTGTGGCTGGCGCTGCAAAGGCAAGTCATCGGCCCTCGTCCCGGCCAGTGACTTCCCGTTGTAGGACTCTGAGAGAGGCCGTGCTCAGAAATGGAAGACTTCCTGGTCCCGAGTCGGCAGGGAATCCCTCTCGCAGGTCTGTTGTCGCTGCCTCGTCACAACAGTTGCCAGCCCAGACACCCCATCATCAGCCAGCGACATGAACACAGCCTGCGGAGACAGGTTATGCTCTCCCCCGCCCTGACAACCCACAGCCATCACCTCCGCACCCCCTCTTCTCCCCAACTACATTAATAGTGGGGGACTCCATAATCAGGAGAATCCGTTTCTTTAACGCAGCTACACACCGTTTCCCTGGAGCCACGGTCCCCGTCATCCTGGCTAAGCTCCCGGGGCTTCTTAGCTCGCTCCCATCCTCTACCAACCGAGTCCTAGTGCATGTGGGGCCTAACGATGCAGCGTGTCAGCAGTCTGAACTAACCAAAAAGGATTTATCAACCTTTTTAAACCTTTTTAAGTTTTTCTGGAAAATCTGTTTTTATTTCCGGTCCTATTCCCACAGCGGCCCGTGGAGTAGGGCGCTTCAGCAGAATCCTCAGCCTCCATACTTGCCTCCAGTCAGCATGCAGAGCTCATCATTTGGGCTTCCTTGACAAACTTGATTTGTTCTGGGAACGCTTTTCCTTCTTTAGAAGAGACGGCATCCACCCCAACAAGCTGGGTAGCCGCATGTTAGCAGCCAGTTTTCATTATGCTGTTTACACCCCTCACAGTCCCCCGGGTTAGTCCCATAGCTACAGATAAAAATACTTTCGTTACATAGAAGGTGATGTCTCCAGGTCATGATCACCTGCTGCCCTGTGGAATCCAGCTCTTCTAGAGATGAGATGAGATGAGATGAGATGATATTTTTAATAAGCAGTCAGCAGCCATGTTTTCTAGTTATTTTTCCAGTCTGACCAGCTGCCCTTCTCACTTCACCAACATTAATGACCAAGTTAGTTGGTTTAATGATCTGCCCTTGATTTCTCGGCTCCATATACTTCCGGGCCTGTCCCAGTTATTAACACTACCCCTTGGATCAATGAAAACATCCGTCAAAGAAGAAGGGAATATAGGAAGGCCGAACGTAGATGGAAAAAATCTGCTCTTGGAGTTCATCAAGTCCACATGAAGGAGTTATTCTCTGATTTGAATCAAACTGTGAAAGGTTCGAGAGCGGCTTCCTTCTCTGACTTGATGGAGAGTAATGAACATAACCCTAGGTTTGTGTTTAGTACTAGCCATCAGCTTGTGAATCCCTCTCTTCCTACCATTTCTGCCTCTTCTGCTAATGACTGTGAACATTTCTTGCCTTTCTTTGTTGACAAGATCGATGGTCTAAGGTCCAATTTTACCCCCACTGCCCCCCCCTGCCCCTTTCAGCCGTCCGATTTTAATGTTGGAATTTGCTCCCGTTTCTCTTCAGTTCCTTGTTAACACTGTAGACCTCATGCGTCCCTCCTCCAGTCCCTGTGATGTAGTTCCTACAACATTCCATCCTCCATGGCTTAGATCCCTGCCTGCTCTCTATCATCAACTGCTCACTCACACCCGGGTCTGTACCCGACTACTTTAAAATGACCTGTGTTCCCCCCGTCCTCAAAAAACCCTCCCTTGATCCGGCAAGGGTAGAGAATCATAGACTGATTTCCAAACTTTCTTTCTTATCCAAAATCCTTGAAAAACTTGTTGCAGACCAAATCCTACTTATGACTGGGGGTCATAACATTTTCGATAAATTTCAATCCGGCTTTCATCACAAGCATAGTACTCAGACTGCATTACTCACAGTGTCCAGTGACATTCTTATGCATGCTGATAAAGGGGAATACACGATTCTCATTCTTCTAGATTTAACCGCTGCCTTTGACACCATCGATCATGCCATCTTACTTGATAGGTTGGAGAACTGGGTTGGCATTTCTGGTACAGCGTTAGATTGGTTTCTCTCTTATCTGACAAATCGATATTTTAATGTTTCTATTATCAATCTTGTATCCTCGCAGCTCCCCTACTGTGTGGAGTCCCTCTGGGGTCTGTCCTTGGGCCAATCCTCTTCTCTTTATACTTGCTTCCTCTGGGTCATTTGTTTAGTCACTTTCAAGACATGTCACACCACTGTTATGCCGATGATACTCAGATCTATTTCTCTGTCAAACCCAATAACCTGAATCAACTGTCCTCCCTTCCATGATTGCTTAGCTGCCACCAAAGACTGGATGTCCCTTAATTTCCTCCATCTAAACCCCGAAAAAACTCTCTTAATTGGTCCTGAGGACTTTGCCACTGCAGTTGATCAGTTTATTGGTCCACTTCATTCAAACATCAAACCTACTGCTAAAAATCTTGGTACCATCTTTAAACCAGAATATGTCTTTTGATCACCATGTTACTAAGCTTGTCCAATCCTGTTTTCTTCAGCTAAGAAATATTGCAAAAATCAGAAATATTTTATCTTTTAAGGATATCGAAATATTAATTCACACTTTCATTTTCTGCCGTCTAGATTACAGTAACTCCCTCTACTCTGGCCTCAACCAAGCTGCTTTAACTAGTCTACAGTTGCTCCAGAATGCAGCTGCTAGACTGCTAACTAGAACTAGACTACTAACCAGAACTAGACTACTAACCAGAACTACACTGTTAACTAGAACTAGACTACTAACCAGAGCTAGACTACTAACTAGAACTAGACTACTAACCAGAACTAGACTACTAACTAGAACTAGACTACTAACCAGAACTAGACTACTGACCAGAACTAGACTACTAACCAGAACTAGACTACTAACCAGAACTAGACTACTAAACAGAACTAGACTACTAACCAGAACTACAGTGCTAACTAGAACTAGACTACTAACCAGAACTAGACTACTAACCAGAACTAGACGTAGGTCCCATATTACCCCTATTCTTGCATCTCTCCATTGGCTTCCTGTAAAATTCAGAATAATTTATAAGATCTTATTGATTACATTTAAAGCCCTGCAGGATCTGGTCCCCAGTTACATTTCTGATCTTCTCATTCCTCATTCCACTTCCCGACCACTCCGATCCTCAAACCTCGGTCTTTTATCCATCCCTCACTCCAACTGCAAAACAAAAGGTGACCGTGCCTTTGCAGTCTTGGCCCCGAGCCTCTGGAATAATCTCCCCCACTCCATTAGATTCACTGAGTCTTCGGACTCTTTTAAGCGGCTCCTAGAAACCATCTTTTCAGGCAAGCCTTTTTATAGACCCCCACCCCTGACTTCTGTTGTGTTTCGTTTTTAGCTTGGTCTGTCACTCCCAATGCCATGTTTTATATTCATCCATGTATTTTATGTATTTATTCGTATTATGTGTATGGAGTGTAAAGCACTTTGTAGCTGTGTGCTTTTAAACGTGCTACAGAAATAACACTTTGCTTGCTTTTTTGCTTGATACAAACGGTCCACAGACAACGGGACGTCTCTTACACAATACATGTTATTGTATATTCAGACAGTGGGATATAGGATGCATCATTGTACATGATTTAATATCCTTTCTCTCGCGCTCTCTCTAGATATCTGCATAGCAGACCTGGATAGTGTTCTCCCTCAGAGCATCGCAGACAAACATGGAGGGACGAAACTGCCCTCTAAAAAGAGAGGCTGGCGGAAGAGAGACAGAACTGCCTCTATAAAGCCCTCCTTCAAAGGTATCTGCCTTTATCTCTCCTCCCTTCTATCTGGAACATGTAAGATTCTTGCCGTTCTTTCAATTGTCATCTGGTTTGATGTTGTTGCTATCAATCATTTAATCGGAGTGGGCGGGACTTCACGTGATGGAGATTCGTGTGTGTGTTTCAGCTCAGACAGGGGACCCCTGCCTGCGTTCGGCTGATTGTTCGGCGGGTCTGTGCTGTGCACGTCACTTTTGGGCACGGATCTGCAAGCCCGTGTTGCAGGAGGGACAAGTTTGCACGCGACACCGCCGGAAGGGCTACCAGGGCCTGGAACTGTTCCAGCGCTGCCACTGCCGAACGGGGCTCAGCTGCCGCATGCTGAGACAGCCCACCTCTCCTTCCTCACCTTCACCTTCGTCTTCATTGGCCTCTCTGCTGGCGGCAACACAATCGAAGTTCTCATCCCCATCTTCCTCACCCTACACATCGCTGCTTTCCCCTTCACCGTCATCATCGTCGCAGCCATCATTTCTAGCTGCATCGCCAGCATCACCCTCGTTATCATTTTCTTCATCAGAGCCAGCAGCCAAGGCAAGACTTCATGTGTGCCAAAGAAACTGAAGACTGACAGAGGGAGGGAAACAAGGAGGATTAGAGAAGGAAGGATGGATAAGACAGGTCTCTCACACTGAGAGAGAGAGAGACAGACAGACAGACAGACAGACAGACAGACAGACAGACAGGGGGTGTCTTACGAAACCTGTTCCCCTTGTTAAAAGCACCTCCCTCCGTCTGGTACTGGCCCCGATCTTGGTTTCCTAAACCTATTCCAATGTTAATGATGAGGGTCTGAGGAGGCCGAAGGTCATTCTAACTTAGTAGACCAACGGCCCCCAGCTTCAACATTACAGTCCAAAGTGTTTGTTTCTGGCATATTCTCTCAGGTAAAGTCGGCAGACGGACATTCATATTAGAATATGCATTTACTCACCCCATGACCTCCCAAATGGCCACCACAGGGGCTGCAGACAGGCTTTACGCCTGCACACACACACACACATATATATGTATATATGTATATGTATGTATGTATGTATGTATGTATGTATGTATGTATGTATGTATGTATGTATGTATATATATATGTATATATATGTATATGTATATATATGTATATGTATATGTATGTATGTATATATGTATGTATATATATGTATATATATGTATATGTATATATATGTATATGTATATATATATGTATATAAAGAAGCAATTTGAGGGACTGTAGGTTTCAGTTGGTTGATTGGATGATTTCCAGTTTCCTTTTTGCCGTATTTCCTGGAGGTCCTGACTGAATCTCGTTTGTGACGGACTCTTTTGTTACTCGTTCAAACAGCCAGGAGAGCAAGCAGACATGAACCACAGTCTGTATTAGAAACAAGTGTTAAAATCCAGCCTTAAAGTGTCTGTAGACAACCCCACCACCACCACCACCCACCCACCCCCACCCCAGCGTCACCACAGTTTGTGCCGCCAGGTCGCTTGTGAACTAGAAACCCCCAGCTCAGTGCTATGGTAAAGACAGGGTAAAACATCCAGTAGTACTAGTAAGCAGGCAGGTTACTGAGCCGGTAGAAAGACTGCCAACTGCATGTCGGTGTGGAACCCTCCCAAGTCTCGGGTGTTGCATCGAACTCTGTTTCTCTGTCGAGATCTGTCTCCCCCGAGCCACAGTTCCATACAACACCGGACCGCTTGATTAACCTTAGCATGACCTTAACCTCAACCTCAACCTAAGCTTAACCTAATGCATACCTTGACCCAATCATAACCGATAGCTAACCCGTTTCCATGGGAACGCTTTGTTCCCATGGAAACAGATGGTGTCATTATTCTATAGCCAATACGCTGCGCAATCAACATCTACTTCATAAGGACAAGTTAAGGCACAAAAAAAGAAAGAAAGAAAGTTGTCTACTGCTGCTTAAAGGCCTGTTGTGGGGAAACCGGTTCAGAGAGGCGAGACTGGCGTCTGTCTCTCTGATGCTTCAAAGACTCATTTGAACGGAAACGACTCTCATTTCAGATTCAAGCACACATGTGAATCCACATGGACCCACTACACTGAGTTTCTCCAACCACGCAGGACGTGATCTGACCAATCACCCTGTCTCAGCACCACTCTAGACACCTTACTGGATGCTAGAGGAGAGGGGGCGGAGTCAGAGTAGTCTACCGTTGCATGAAATGGAGCTGGGATACCTCCATACTCAAATTACAAAAGTCTACATAGGAGACAGGTAGTTCAACCAAACCAGAATAGTCATTTTTGTTGTGAAGTCAAGGCTGTAGAGATGGAAACAGATGATCCCCTGTGGCGACCCCTAATGGGAGCAGCCGAACGTAGTAGTAGTCACTAGTCAAGGCTGTCAAGCCCCTTCCCACAACTTCAGATTCCCTCGTTTAAGAGAACCAACTTGTGTTCCCCATTAAAACATCGTCAGCTGCAGTAAATCACAGAACGTTGAACCAGTTCATCTGGACACAACGATTACTGAGAGAAACGTTTCATCATCAGCTAACTGACCTCTTCAGTCTCACCTGACTGCAGGTACCCCACCCTTATAACCAATACACTGACTGCAGGTACCCCACCCTTATAACCAATACACTGACTGCAGGTACCCCACCCTTATAACCAATACACTGACTGCAGGTACCCCACCCTTATAACCAATACAGTGACTGCAGGTACCCCACCCTTATAACCAATACACTGACTGCAGGTACCCCACCCTTATAACCAATACACTGACTGCAGGTACCCCACCCTTATAACCAATACAGTGACTGAAGGTACCCCACCCTTATAACCAATACACTGACTGCAGGTACCCCACCCTTATAACCAATACACTGACTGCGGGTACCCCCACCCTTATAACCAATACACTGACTGCATGTACCCCACCCTTATAACCAATACACTGACTGCAGGTACCCCACCCTTATAACCAATACACTGACTGCATGTACCCCACCCTTATAAACAATACACTGACTGCAGGTACCCCACCCTTATAACCAATACACTGACTGCAGGTACCCCATCCTTATAAACAATACACTGACTGCAGGTACCCCCACCTTTATAAACAATACAGTGACTGCAGGTACCCCACCCTTATAACCAATACACTGACTGCAGGTACCCCACCCTTATAACCAATACACTGACTGCAGGTACCCCATCCTTATAACCAATACACTGACTGCAGGTACCCCACCCTTATAACCAATACACTGACTGCAGGTACCCCATCCTTATAACCAATACACTGACTGCAGGTACCCCATCCTTATAAACAATACACTGACTGCAGGTACCCCCACCTTTATAAACAATACAGTGACTGCAGGTACCCCACCCTTATAACCAATACACTGACTGCAGGTACCCCACCCTTATAACCAATACACTGACTGCAGGTACCCCATCCTTATAACCAATACACTGACTGCAGGTACCCCACCCTTATAACCAATACACTGACTGCAGGTACCCCATCCTTATAACCAATACACTGACTGCAGGTACCCCCACCCTTATAAACAATACAGTGACGTAACGACTGAACCCAACCACCGGCTTCCTATGCAGATATGAATATGAGCACTAACTAGATTTACAGTGGTCATGTGTACTATTCAGAGGACTGGGGAATAGCTGTTATCACAGCATTGTAAGATGGTGACAGATGTAGTCTTAACCCCCCTCGGTTCAGGGATGACCGGTTAAACCCGCGTCCCTCCCTATCAAGGACGTGCACCTCCTTGATAGGGAGGAACGCTGGTCTGAAGGGTCATCCCTGCCACAACACCTGTCACACATTCACTAGGAAGATGGATGTTAGCAGACGCTGCTGTGTCTGGGCTGTAACAACGGAGTTTCTTTAGATATATCCTGTGTTTTTCTTGTGACAGTTTGGTGCTGTTGCTGCTCTCGGTTCCCCCCAAAGTGGAAACAATCTGTTGTGAGGTTTTTAACAATCATTTTCTCATCTTTATTGTAAAAGATAAGGAGGGTTTACTCTACTAGTCCATGTATACCAGCCGTCCCTGCCAGTATTGTTGTGTTAATTGTGATGTATTTACATGTACAGTATATGCGTGTGTTTTCATATCTGCTGCCCCCCCCCCCTCGGTTCAGGGATGGTGGGTCCCTCTTCACATAGATGGCCTCTTTGACTCCCCGTCCAAACCAGCGTTCCTCCCTATCAAGGATGTGAACATCCCCATCCTTGAAAGAGTGCCCACTGGTCTGTAGATGGTGTAGACTGTGGAGTCCTGGTCTGTAGATGGTGTAGACTGTGGAGTCCTGGCCTGTAGATGGTGTAGACTGTGGAGTCCTGATCTGTAGATGGTGTAGACTGTGGAGTCCTGGTCTGTAGGTGGTGTAGACTGTGGAGTCCTGGCCTGTAGATGGTGTAGACTGTGGAGTCCTGATCTGTAGATGGTGTAGACTGTGGAGTCCTGGTCTGTAGGTGGTGTAGACTGTGGAGTCCTGGTCTGTAGATGGTGTGAACTGTGGAGTCCTGGTCTGTAGGTGGTGTAGACTGTGGAGTCCTGGCCTGTAGATGGTGTAGACTGGAGTCCTGGTCTGTAGGTGGTGTAGACTGTGGAGTCCTGGCCTGTAGATGGTGTAGACTGTGGAGTCCTGGTCTGTAGACTGTGTAGACTGTGGAGTCCTGGCCTGTAGATGGTGCAGACTGGAGTCCTGGTCTGTAGATGGTGTAGACTGTGGAGTCCTGGTCTGTAGGTGGTGTAGACTGTGGAGTCCTCGTCTGTAGATGGTGTAGACTGTGGAGTCCTGGTCTGTAGGTGGTGTAGACTGTGGAGTCCTGGTCTGTAGATGGTGTGGACTGTGGAGTCCTGGTCTGTAGGTGGTGTAGACCGTGGAGTCCTGGTCTGTAGGTGGTGTAGACTGTGGAGTCCTGGTCTGTAGATGGTGTAGACTGTGGAGTCCTGTAGACTGTGGAGTCCTGGTCTGTAGATGGTGTAGACTGTGGAGTCCTGGCTTGTAGATGGTGTAGACTGTGGAGTCCTGGTCTGTAGATGGTGTAGACTGTGGAGTCCTGTAGACTGTGGAGTCCTGGTCTGTAGATGGTGTAGACTGTGGAGTCCTGGTCTGTAGATGGTGTAGACTGTGGAGTCCTGGTCTGTAGATGATGTAGACTGTGGAGTCCTGGTCTGTAGATGGTGTAGACTGTGGAGTCCTGTAGACTGTGGAGTCCTGGCCTGTAGATGGTGTAGACTGTGGAGTCCTGGTCTGTAGATGGTTTAGACTGGAGTCCTGGTCTGTAGATGGTGTAGACTGTGGAGTCCTGGTCTGTAGATGGTGTAGACTGGAGTCCCGGTCTGTAGATGGTGTAGACTGTGGAGTCCTGGTCTGTAGATGGTGTAGACTGTGGAGTCCTGTAGTCTGTAGATGGTGTAGACTGTGGAGTCCTGTAGTCTGTAGGTGGTGTAGACTGTGGAGTCCTGTAGACTGTGGAGTTCTGGTCTGTAGATGGTGTGGACTGTGGAGTCCTGGTCTGTAGATGGTGTAGACTGTGGAGTCCTGGTCTGTAGATGGTGTAGACTGTGGAGTCCTGGTCTGTAGATGGTGTAGACTGTGGAGTCCTGGTCTGTAGGTGGTGTAGACTGTGGAGTCCTGGTCTGTAGATGGTGTAGACTGTGGAGTCCTGGTCTGTAGATGGTGTAGACTGTGGAGTCCTGGTCTGTAGCTGGTGTAGACTGTGGAGTCCTGGTCTGTAGGTGGTGTAGACTCTTCCCAAATCCTTTAGTGCACATGGCCATTATCAGTAATCCAGTAGTCCAGGTGAACTGGACTACTGGATTACTGAGCATGCACAAAGACAGGCTGCAGTAAAGTTAAAGATATTTTGTGGTATTATTGAAGTTAGGAGTTAGGTTTTTGAAATAAAAAAACAAAACAAAACAAACTAAATCAAGTATTCTGCTCTTTCAAGAGTGGACCCATTTGTGGTTTTCACATTTTCTCCGACAAAGTAATTCTCTTCTCAAAAAATGGATTTTACATTTTGACGCAAAACCCTGCACAGTGTGTAGACAAGTAATGAACAGGGTCAAATTATTGTGACTCGGTTTTGAAGAAAGGCCACTTTCCCACCAGCAGTAGAGCAGACTCCGTGTCGACTGGCAAAGACCCGCCTGAGAAGTTAACATGTACCTGACATATTTCCACGTTGAAAATGTAAAACCCGTTTTATAATAAACTGATCCCTGGGGAAGAGGCAGCACTGCTCTTTCTTTCCCTTTCCTTCTGTTGGATGAAACATTTGTGCCAGTTTTCAGACTTGTCTCACACTCACAGTAAACTCTCGCTCTGACACTCCGTCTATCCACCCTCTAGTCCATTAGTCCGGCTGTTTAAATACACGTCACTGACACCAGGGGGCAGCATTTAGCTAGAGCCCACACAACACGCCTTTAATGGCGGATTGAAAACCTGTCGTGTGTGTGTGTGTGTGTGTGTGTGTGTGTGTGTGTGTGTGTGTGTGTGTGTGTGTGTGTGTTTAGGGGGGGTGGGGGGGGTTAGAGATATACCTAACCATAAATGGTTATATATCTGTTTTCCAGAAGGTTCTGATTTTTGTTTTTTTGTTTGATCTGCTGGCTTCTGAAGTTTCACTAATACACATTGTGTGTGTGTGTGTGTGTGTGTGTGTGTGTGTGTGTGTGTGTGTGTGTGTGTGTGTGTGTGTGTGTGTGTGTGTGTGTGTGTGTGTGTGTGTGTGTGTAGTGGTGCAGAGTCCATGTCATCGATTCCCTTTAGGGATCTGAATACAACTCACAGTTTGCTGCGTCAGTGCGTCAGTGTTCGTTGTCAAGGTTACGAGCAGTCGCTGGCTGAGTGTGTCATCTACGACAAGATCAGCAGTGACGACGGGGACGTCGCTGTGGCAACGTGTTACCAAGCAATAGAAGGTTCGTGTCTGTGATCCTATTAATGTTTTACTATGGGTTTCCTTCATTTCTGATTTGATAGTTTCATCAGCAGTTTCCAGTTTAGCTGTCGTATACAGAAAGTAAGTTTACACGTCTCACAATGCCTTGCTTGCGTTGGTGCTCGATACAAAAGTGGAAAATAAAAGTACTTGTAAAAGTACTCAGAGAAATCAAAGTGCAGAAACGGTCTCAGACTTGTGTTCTGACATCACAGCCGTGTTGTCTGATCTGAACTCTGGTCCATATTAATAGGATATTAATTGAATGTTAAATTTTTTGACCCCCCCCCTTTCTCCCCAATTGTACTTGGCCAGTTACCCCACTCTTCCGAGCCGTCCTGGTCGCTGCTCCACCCCCTCTGCCGATCGGGAGGGAGACCTGGGAGGGCTGCAGACTACCACATGCCTTCTCCGATACATGTGGAGTCACCAGCCACTTCTTTTCACCTGAAAGTGAGGAGTGTCACCAGGGGGGGTGTAGCGCGTTGGAGGATCACGCTATTCCCCCCAGTTCCCCCTCCCCCCTGAACAGGCGCCCCGACCGACCAGAGACCTCTTGTATCAATCCTTACTATGGGCAAATTTGTTCTTACACATCTATGGAATTTTTTTAGCCCTGGAGAGTGTCTGACAGGCAGTAGCAAAGCATGGTGGTTTTTGTAATTCCTTCCTCCTAACATCTGTTGTCTAACGAGCAATCAGCCAGGCCTGCGAAGACACCAGTGTTAGCTAGTCGGTGTCTACATTCAGGGGTTAGCCAGGTTCTACACTGGTCTCTGAGACGAACTTCAGGGCTAAAAAATCCCATGGGTGTGTACAAACTCATTTGCCCATAGTAACGACTGATACATGAGGCCACAGAGGAGGTGCTAGTGCAGCAACCAGGACACATACTCACATCTGGCTTCCCCCACACAGACACGGCCATTTGTGTCTGTAGGAACGCCCGACCAAACCAGAGGTAACACGGGGATTCAAACTGGCGAACTGTGTGTTGGTAGATAACAGGAGAGACTACTACGCCACCTGGACGCCCAGTATTAACTGACATGAACAGCTGGTATTAACTGACATGAACAGCACGCTGGTATTAACTGACATGAACAGCTGGTATTAACTGACATGAACAGCACGCTGGTATTAACTGACATGAACAGCACGCTGGTATTAACTGACATGAACAGCACTCTGGTATTAACTGACATGAACAGCACTCTGGTATTAACTGACATGAACAGCACGCTGGTATTAACTGACATGAACAGCTGGTATTAACTGACATGAACAGCACTCTGGTATTAACTGACATGAACAGCACGCTGGTATTAACTGACATGAACAGCACGCTGGTATTAACTGACATGAACAGCTGGTATTAACTGACATGAACAGCACTCTGGTATTAACTGACATGAACAGCACGCTGGTATTAACTGACATGAACAGCACGCTGGTATTAACTGACATGAACAGCACGCTGGTATTAACTGACATGAACAGCGCGCTGGTATTAACTGACATGAACAGCACGCTGGTATTAACTGACATGAACAGCACTCTGGTATTAACTGACATGAACAGCACGCTGGTATTAACTGACATGAACAGCTGGTATTAACTGACATGAACAGCACGCTGGTATTAACTGACATGAACAGCACGCTGGTATTAACTGACATGAACAGCTGGTATTAACTGACATGAACAGCTGGTATTAACTGACATGAACAGCTGGTATTAACTGACATGAACAGCACTCTGGTATTAACTGACATGAACAGCTGGTATTGACTGACATGAACAGCACTCTGGTATTAACTGACATGAACAGCACGCTGGTATTAACTGACATGAACAGCACGCTGGTATTAACTGACATGAACAGCTGGTATTGACTGACATGAACAGCACTCTGGTATTAACTGACATGAACAGCACTCTGGTATTAACTGACATGAACAGCACGCTGGTATTAACTGACATGAACAGCACGCTGGTATTAACTGACATGAACAGCTGGTATTAACTGACATGAACAGCACGCTGGTATTAACTGACATGAACAGCACGCTGGTATTAACTGACATGAACAGCACTCTGGTGGGTGGTGCTTTGTGAAGGCGAGTTGTGGTGGTAAAGAGCAGAAGGTGGTGATGTTCAGCTGGAGGTGGCGCTCCACTAGCCCACCCTGCACTGCTGCGATCAGCAAGATGAAGCGCTATCAGAGCTCTTCACTGTGACCCGGGAACACTGTCAACTCAAACTGCGGTTGTGTGTGTGTGTGTGTGTGTGTGTGTGTTTAAGCAGGCGCACAGTGTGATGACTTTAAATGTGTAAACTCAAAATGTGTGTCGCTGAACCAGACGTGTGATGGAGTGGACGACTGTGGAGACCTCAGCGATGAGATGTGCTGCCAAAGTATTGCAAACACACACACACACACACAAAATTTATATTTTATCCATTTTGAATTTTTTGATACATGCCATCTTTTTACAAAGATACTCATTATATGTTGTGTGTGTGTTTGTATGTGTGTGTGTTTGTGTGCGTATGTGTGCGCATGCGTGTGTGTTTGTGTGTGTGTGTGTGTGTGTGTGTGTGCGTGTGCGTGTGCGTGTGTGCCAGAATGCAGGAACAATGCGTTTCACTGCAGGACAGGTGTGTGTGTGTCCAGAGAGGTAATACAAGATGGAGTGATGAACTGTCTGGATGGCCAGGATGAAGCAACCATACAGGACGAGCCCAGTAAGACATGCATACACACACACACACACACACACAGACACACACACACACACTCACTCACTCATGTACACACACACTCGCTCAGAGTAATGAGTGTTTGTATTGTCTCTCTTTACATCCAGAGGTAACAGAGATAGCAGGCAGGCGTGGCCTGAAAAACAAAGGTACAACACAATGCAATGACAACACACACACACACACACACACACTCACTTACTCACTCACTCACTCATGTATACACACACACACACACACACACACACACACTCATACACACACACTCAGTCACACACACACACACTCACTCACACACTCACTCATACACACACACTTAGTCACACACACACACACTCATACTCACACACACACACACACACTTAATCACACACACACACCCACACACACTCACTCATGTACACACACACTCGCTCAGAGTAATGAGTGTTTGTATTGTCTCTCTTTACATCCAGAGGTAACAGAGATAGCAGGCAGGCGTGGCCTGAAAGACAAAGCTACATCACAATGCAATGACAACACACACACACACACACACACACACACACACACACACACACACACACACACACACACACACACACACACACACACACACTCACTTACTCACTCACTCACTCATGTATACACACTCACACACACACACACACACACACACACACTCATACACACACACTCAGTCACACACACACACACTCACTCACACACTCACTCATACACACACACTTAGTCACACACACACACACACTCATACTCACACTCAGTCACACACACACACACACTTAATCACACACACACACCCACACACACTCACTCATACACACACACTCACTCACTCAGTCACATACACACACATACACACACTAGGGCTGTCACTTTAAGAAAAAAACATATTCGATATTCGTGGCAGAATTGTACCCATATTCGAATTTGGATTCGGATTTCCACGTAAAAAACGGTCTTTAAAATGGCAAGACTAAAAATAACCCGTAATTTATTGACCAGTAATTATTTTGATCATGCGTTTTACCATTTGTATCCACAAGAGGGGACAAGCAGACACAACATATTTCGGTCGAAATAATTAGTGAAGTTTAATGCAAATTATGAAGTCAAATGTTGCCATATTTTCAAAAACAATTACCACAGAGTATACTTCTCAAACAAGTAATATTAATGTTAATAATCCTCACGGCAACTGGGCTGCATTCAGCGCTGCCAGGGCAATGTAACGTAGGCTACTAACAGAACGTGGCCTATAAGTAGCCTAGGCAAGCCCACCAAACTAAATAACTAAAATAAATAATAATAGTAATAATAAAATAAAAAATAGTGGGTTATGTGGCCTTTGTAAATACGATTATACATAGCCTACACATAGGCCTAACTGGACTGGGAGGCTACAAATTATTCACCAGGAATATCAACTGGTTAACGTGTTCAGTGTCAAGAGCGGAGCGCTTTTTGTTAACAATATTCCCAGCTGTGGAAAAGACTCGCTCAGAACGCACTGATGTCCCGGGAACACTCAGCTAGAGCGGAGCGCTTCTTGTTAACAATATTCCCAGCTGTGGAAGAGACTCGCTCAGAACGCACTGAAGTCCCGGGAACACTCAGCTACTTTCTTGCAAGCTGCGCCAGGTGGGGATATTTTGCGCTACCCAGCATCTTCCACCACAGAAGAGGATTGCTGTCTGCTGGCATGGTTGTCTCTCTTCGGCAGGACCACATCTCTTGGTGCAGTACATTGTCTTGGTGGTCTCTCGTCTCGCCCCTTCCCTTGTATGTTTCTCCAAACAGATCGCCCGTTGCCGTCAGGGCCGTTTTTCGTGCGTGAGTGTCTGAGCTTAATGAATGCTCATCTGTCCCACTTTCAAATCTCACGGCCATTTCTTCTTTAATGTTTGCGTGCACTTGGTCCTTCTGTTCCTCTGATAAATGCATTAAACTATGAAAGCGGGGATCCAGGTATGCTGCTTTATTCAATAACATGAATGTTGCTTCGTTATTTTTGTCATAACGCTTCCTCAAATCTGTGTCGATCTTTGCGGTCATTTCCCTCAAGCTGGTGGGCATTGCATTAGGAATGGGTGAGCCAAGTTGACACAGTAGTAGTACATGTTGTAAAGGCAGTGCAGCAGAAGCTGTGGGATATTTGTTAGTTGACAAAGCCTCAGTCGCAATCTTGAACGGTCTAAGTATTTCACGCATCTGTTCGACCATGGACCATTCAGTTGTGGTTAGTTCGAGATTTGACCATTTTTTCTCAAATATTACAGCTGCAACAGCTGCCTGTTGTTCCGATGCCCTGCAGATCATTTCATATGTACTATTCCATCGCGTGATGCAATCGTTAATTAATTTATCAGTTTTCAAGCCCAGCAAAGGCTGTTTATCCTCCAATAGGTAGCTGTCGGTAGGTGACCTGCCGAAATGTGCGGCTGCTTTCTTTAGCCTGCTAAGTGTCGTGTCTATGGTTCTGACGTCTAGCCCTTTACGTACAGCTAGATTGATTGTATGTGCCATGCAAGGTATGTTAACGGTATCGAGGTACCTCTCCACAGCTGCATGCACATAGTTATGTGCATTGTCTGTTGTGACTGCGATCACCGATTCACGGGGAATGTGAAAATCCCTCAGTGTGCCAGAAATGCACTCCGCGACGTTTTCTGCAGTGTGGCTACTTCTCAAGTCTTTCGTTTGTAGGACAAAGTGGTTCAGTTCCCATGCCTCCGACATTACGTGTGCTGTAACTGTAACATAAGAGTCTGTGGCTATAGACGTCCACCCATCTGTAGTGAGTGCAATTTCCTTATCGCTTAGTATCTGGCGTACATTTTCACGAGTAGTATCGTAGAGTTTCACAATGTTTTTAGTTATTGTGGTTCTGCTCGGGATAGTGTAACGTGGCTCAATTTCACGGAGAAAATCTTTAAAGCCTCCACCTTCCGCGATGCTTATTGGCCGCATGTCTTTACATATGAATTTGGTGAGTTGTGAAGTGATCGCCTCTTTTCGTGTAGAGGACAGAGCAGCCGAAGGTGAGAAAAACGTTGTCAGCCTGGGTTGTTTAGCAGCAGCAGACGCACCAGCAGGGTCCTGCAGTTCTTTGAATTCGGCCGGATGATGGAACTGCATGTAGGTTGGTCGTGGAACTATGGCATGCTAGTTCACGCTCACATAGTTTGCATATTACCTTGTCCTTGTTTTCAGTCTTTCCATTTACACTCCAAAAAACAAAGTGGTTCCAAATCGCACTCCTAAGATTCTCTGGAGTGACGATCTTTCTGGTATGCTGATCATCGGGCTCGTTGTCGGCAGCACCAAATTCCTCCATTTTCTCGTTTCTGGCTGCAGCCTAGGCCTACGTTTCCGCTCCATGGACTTATGGGTAATGGACTTATGGGTAATTAGAGCTGGAATTCTTGCCGTAGCCTACTTTCGGCATTTTTGACATTGATTAATTAATAATTTTAAAGTACAATCAATGTATTTATTTATTTATTTATTCAATTCGAATTTCCCCATTTACGTTCGAATCTCGTGTTTTTATGCAAATTCGAAACTAAATTCGATATTCGAATATAATGTGACAGCAGTAACACACACTCAGTCACACACTCACTCACAAACACACACACACACACACACACACACACACACACACACACACACACACACACACTTGCTTACGGTTGTCCGTCGTGTCCGACGATGACAATCCTGCCTCTGTTACTTGTGAGTCTTCTTATGGCTGTAAAGCCCAATCCGCCATCCACACTGTCTGCCACAGACAACAGGTGGGAGCACTGACTGGGGGTGTAGGTGTACTGACTGGGGGTGAAGGTGTACTGACTGGGGGTGTAGGTGTACTGACTGGGGGTGTAGTTGTACTGACTGGGGATGTAGGTGTACTGACTGGGGGTGTAGGTGTACTGACTGGGGGTGTAGGTGCACTGACTGGGGGTGTAGGTGTACTGACTGGGGGTGTAGGTGTACTGACTGGGGATGTAGGTGTACTGACTGGGGATGTAGGTGTACTGACTGGGGGTGTAGGTGTACTGACTGGGGGTGTAGGTCTGGTACTGGCTTCATGTCTCTTTAGTCGTCTCCTGGTCCATCGATCACCTCAGTCCTCCTTGAGCTTTTGCGCCCCCTGTTGACAGAGCTGCCGCCAGATGGAGCGTTGGGCGGCAGTGTCCTCCACCTGTCTCGGGTTCAGGCCGCACTTCTTTATGATGGTCTTCAGCTGGTCTTTGTACCGTTTTTTCTGGCCCCCTGCCAAGCGGCGGCCAAGCTGTAGCTGGCCATACAGCACTTTACGCGGTAAGCGCTCCTTTGGCATCCTGATGACGTGACCGAGCCATCGAAGTTGGTGCTGGGTGACGGTAGCCTCCATGCTGATGCAGTTGGTCTTGCGGAGTATTTCAGTATGGGGCACTCGGTCCCGCCAGGTTCTCCTCAGGATGCATTGTAGGCATCTGATGTGGAAGGCCTCAAGCATCCTGAGGTGGTGGCTGTACAGGGTCCACGCCTCACAGCTGTAGAGGAGAGTCGTGATGACAACTGCCAAGTAGACAGATATTTTGGTGTGGAGGTTGAGGTCTTTTTTTTTGAAAGACCCTTCTCCTAAGTCTGCCAAAAGAGGATGACGCTGGTTTAATCCAGTTTTGTGTCTCCATGTCGATGCTGCAGTCGTCAGACAGGAAGCTGCCCAGGTATTTGAAGGATTTCACTGTTGCGAGTGGTTTGTCGGAGATGGTGAAGGTTGGTGAATGAGATGGAGGAGTAGATGCCCACTGGCATACTACTTCAGTCTTTGCCACGTTTATAGAGAGACTCAGTCTACCATACGCCCTTGTAGCAGCTGCAAGGGTAGCGTGCAGTGCCTCGGATGTGTGGGCCACAACTGCACAATCCTCTACGTACTGTAACTCGATGATGTGCTCACATGTCATTTTTGTGACCACTTGGAGCCTACGGGTGTTAAATAGGTTTCCATCTAGTCTGAAGTCCACAGTAACCCCACTGTCCTTCCTGATTTCCTGGTGGAGCAGCAATGTCACACACAGGAGGAAGATGTTAAAAAGAACTGGAGCAAGGATGCACCCCTGACGTACCCCGGTGCACACCCCGAAGGGCTCGGATTCCTGGCCTCCAATGGTCACACGTGCCATCATCCCCACATGAAATTGTTGAAGAATGTTAACAAACTTTCATGGGCAGCCAAACTTCAGGAGGATGTTCCGTAGGATGTCCCTGTTGACTGTGTCGAAAGCCTTTGACAGGTCGATGAAGGCTATGAAGAGGTCCTGGTGTTGCTCCCTAAACTTCTCCTGGAGTTGCCGTGCTGTGAACACCATGTCCACAGTACTCCTATTCCTCCTGAACCCACAGTGTGACTCAGGCAACAGCTCCTCTGAGATGTGTTTTACCAGCCTGTGTAACATGAGTTTGGCCAGGACTCTTCCAGCAACAGCCAGTAGTGAAATGCCACGGCTGTTGCCACAGAGGGACTTGTCTCCTTTGCCTTTATATATGGAGATGATGTTAGCATCCCTCCACTGCTGAGGGACAGTTTCGTTCTTCCATACGTGTGAGATGAACAGGAAAAGTGCACGGGTGCAGAGGTAGCCTCCCTGTTTAAAAATCTCTGCAGGGATGCTGTCAGGGCCAGGGGTCTTGTTATTTTTCAACGACCTAACTGCACAATGAAACTCTTCAAAGGTTGGTGGATGGTCAAGGTCTTGGATGGTGGGGCGGACAGGTAGTTCATCCAAGACTGAGGGATCTGTTGGGGAGGGCTGGTTCAAAAGAGTCTCAAAATGTTCTGCCCATCTTTTTGTGATGAGTTTCTGGTCCTTTATGAGGGTGGTACCATCATCAGACTTCAGGGGGGAGACAGAGCAGTTTCTTGGGCCGGAGATGGTTTTCACTACATCATAAAAGTTGTGCATATCGTTTTTATTGGCATGGGATTGTATTTCATTTGCCTTCGATATCCACCTCATTCTGCAGGGCACGCAATTTTGACTGCACCTCTCTCCTGGATGCATGCCATTGTTGCTGGAGTGCAGCTGATGTGGGATTGTTGAGGACAGCACTGTGTGCTTTATGCATGCCTTTGAGTATGGAAGTTATTGTGGCTGTGTTGTCATTGAACCAGTCCTGGTGCTTTCTGCTCTTGTAACCGATGGATTGGGATGCTGCCTCATAAAGCTTGGAGCTCATGGAAGACCATTTCCTGTCAATAGAATCATCCGTGCTCAAGAGAAGCTCAATGTCTTCCAGGTTTTCAGCCAGAGAGAGGCAGAGATTGTTCTGGACCTCAGCCTTTTCTAGCCAGGTACAGTCAAGCCTCTTCTTTCCTGACCTTTGGAGACGAACAGCAGGGCGTACCTCCACCTGGAGCCTGATCATGATGAGCCGGTGATCTGTCCAGCACTCAGCACCTCTCATTGCACGAGTGAGTAAGACGTCTTTTATATCAGCACGTCTCACAATGATGTAGTCCAACAGGTGCCAAAGTTTGGAGCGTGGGTGCATCCAGGATTCTTTGTGCTTATTTTTTAATTGGAAGAGGGTGTTTGTGATGGTCAAGCCATGCACAGCACAGAGGCTTAGGAGGCGCAGTCCATTTGCATTGACTTTCTCAGTGCCATGCCCACCAATGACACCACTCCACACCTTGTTGTCTTTCCCCACTCTGCCATTGAAATCGCCCAGCAAAAAGATCTTGTCCTGCTTGGGTATATGACGAAGAGCCTCATCTAGTGACTGATAGAAGCGGTCCTTTGCGTCATCCTCTGATGGTAGTGTTGGTGCATAGGCACCTAGGAGGGTGGCATAGCGTTTCTTGGCCAGAGGGATCCTGAGTGACATGAGCCTTTCACTTATGCCAATCGGTGTTTCAGTGTGTCTTGGTAGGAGGCTGTTTTTTATCACAAATCCCACACCATGCTGATGTTGTCCTCCTGCAGGGTATCCCTTCCAGAAGAAGGTGTAGGTGTCCTCCTTCAGGGAGCCTTCATCCAGGAACCTGGTTTCGCTGAGTGCAGCAATGTCATCATTGTAGTGGTTGAGTTCTGCTGCAATGAGTGCAGTCTTTCGCTGAGGTCTTTCGGCATTAACGTCCGTCCAGCAGAGTTCTTATGTTCCGCGTTGCCGGTTTAAAAGGGATTATTTTCTTTTGTTTATTTCAACCGCAGAGTGGAATGTCCCGACAGGTACGGTAGCCTATCCAGGATGTTTTGAGTGGGCAATGTTTAGGCCACCTTTTCTAGGCCCCTCCCCAGGCGGCGTGAGCAGTATGGCTCCTAAATAGGGCTGCTCAGTCACATGGGTCTGCCGAGAGCAGCTGCCACTCAAGCCCAGCTGCTGGCGACCATGAATAGCCCTGTGCCGCTGGCGTGCAGGGGTCTGATTAGGAGCTTCCAGTGCATTCATACCTGCTCCCGTCACCAGACACCCCACCGCTGCCAGACTTTGATCCATATTCCGGTTGCTGGTCTCACCGAGGCAGAGGTGGATACCTGCGCAAAGAGATTATTTACAGTGCCGCTGGGGGTGCGCATGTCCCAGCAGCACTTCTTCACTGTGAGAGGGTGGGATCTGGTGGCAAGGGGGGCCCAAGACGACCAGCACTCTTCCACAGCTGCAGGAGGCTGCCGGAGCTCCAGTCTGTCAGAGGACCGCCTATCATGCGCCGCCGTGCATGTTGCTTTTCTCTCAGGGTGTGCTCCCCTAAGCTTTGTCGTCCTACACTTACCCACAAGGCAGCGGGACAGTGGTTGGTCAATGCCAGGGTGTGTCCACTTCACGTGGGCCTGCGCATTAGACCTCTGGGGACCACTGTAGCTCCGAGGCGTGATTTTTTTTTTCGTACCTGTTTTCCGCAAGACTGCGCCTCCGTCACGCCTGGATTCCGGGAAGACCTGCCCCTACTCTATCTCTGATTGGCTAACCCTATCCCTAACCCCACCCTATTCTAACCTTAACCAATGGAGGCAACAAGTACTAGCCAATCAGAGGCAGAGTTCCCGGAATGCAGGTGCGGAAAAAAAACAAGCAGCTCCGAGATCCCCTACAGTTTAGCCAGGGACCGCAAGATACTCAGTTACCATGTGTGGCCATGAGGAGGCACTGCAGGAGTCTTGGTGGTAGAGAGGCTATGTACCGGCAGGGGAGACTTACGCATTCGGCTCCTCTTTTCACCCCCACAAAGAGGGCTAGCCGGCGGCAGGAGCTGAAACTAGTAAGCAGAAGCAGCATGCACTAACTACAAGCACTACTACCCCAATACTACTGCACTGACGCATCACACACGCCCTGTGCACTGCACACACACACACACACACACACACACACACACACACACACACACACACACACACACACACACACATACACACACACTCACACACACACACACACTCACACACACACACACACACACACACACACACACACACACACACACACACACACACACACACACACACATACACACACACTCACTCAAGAGTAATGAGTGTTTTTCTTGTGTCTCTTCACCACCAGAGATAACAGGCAGGCATCGCCTCAACAACAAAGGTACAACACAATGCAATAACAACACACCTGTCCGTCACGACAACACACCTATCTATCATAACCCAGAGGTACTAGTTCACCAATCCAGATCAGACAGAAGCTCCGCCTCCTTCCTCCTCTGTCAGTCAGATCTTTCACTGGCTTCCATCAGCTCAGCGAGTCTGACAGCAGTTGTGTGTTCTCAGCAGAAGTCTGTCATGTCTTCCACACAGCAGGTAGGATTTGAACCTTCCTGTCAAATACAAACAGCATGACAAATGCTATTGGTTTAATGTGCAACGACAACGTGGGGCTTCTGCCCCATCCAGGTTGGTGAACTAGTGACAGGTCCACTGGTATCACCATGACAACATGACAACCTTCTGCATTCAGCAAAGAGATGATGGTGATGCTGATGAGCTCCGTTTCTGTTGTTTTTCAGAGTACATCTCTCCAAAAACTGGTGAGTAACTGATCTGTACTGTCTTCATTTCAATCTTAAACTGGCTGTATCTGTAATGATCTGTATATATCAGTATGGATCAGTATGTATCTGTATGGATCAGTATGTATCTGTATGTGTCTGTATGGATCTGTATGGATCAGTATGGATCAGTATGTATCTGTATGGATCAGTATGTATCAGCATGGATCTGTATGGATCAGTATGTATCTGTATGTGTCTGTATGGATCTGTATGGATCAGTATGGATCAGTATGTATCTGTATGGATCAGTATGGATCAGTATGGATCAGTATGTATCTGTATGGATCTGTATGTATCTGTATGAATCGGTATGTATCTGTATGGATCAGTATGTGTGTGGATCAGTATGGATCTGTATGGATCAGTATGGATCTGTATGTATCTGTATGAATCGGTATGTATCTGTATGGATCAGTATGTGTGTGGATCAGTATGGATCAGTATGGATCTGTATGTATCTGTATGTATCTGTATGGATCAGTATAGCTCAGTATGGATGTGTATGGATCAGTGTGTATCTACATGGATCAGTTTGGATCTGTATGTATCAGTATGGATCAGTATGGATCTATATGGATCAGTATGTATCAGTATAGATCTGTGTGGATCAGTATGTATCTATATGGATCAGTATGTATCAGTATAGATCTGTGTGGATCAGTATGTATCTATATGGATCAGTATGTATCAGTATAGATCTGTGTGGATCAGTATGTATCTATATGGATCAGTATGTATCAGTATAGATCTGTATAGATCAGTATGTATCTATATGAATCAGTTTGGATCTGTATGGATCAGTATATATCAGTATGGATCCATATGTATCAGTATGTAGTATCTGTATGGATCAGCATGGATCTGTATGGATCAATATGGATCTGTGTGTATCAGTATGTATATTTATGGATCAGTATGTATCTGCATGGCTCAGTATGGATCTATATGTATCAGTATGGATCTGTATGGCTCAGTATGGATCTATATGTATCGGTATGGATCTGTATGGCTCAGTATGGATCTGTATGGATCAGTATGGCTCAGTATGGATCTGTGTGGATCAGTATGGATCTGTGTGGATCAGTATGGAAGTGAAAACCACAGTCCTACTGCAAACCTTCAGTTCAAATGAAAAACACACAAGAAATTAAGTATTGTTTGTGTGTAATAATAATAATAATAATAGTAATGGTGACAATAACTAATAATAAAGATAGTAGTAAGTAATGATTCAGTAGTAATTAAATAATGATTGGCTTGGTCAGGCGTCCCTACAGACATAATTGGCCGTGTCTGCAGGTGGGAAGCGGGATGTGGGTATGTGTCCTGGTCGCTGCACTAGCGCCTCCTCTGGTCAGTTGGAATGCCTGTTTGAGGGGAGGGGGAACTGGGGGGAATAGCGTCATCTTCCCATGTGCTACGTCCCCCTGGTGAAACTCCTCACTGTCAGGTGAAAAGACGTGGCTGGTGACTCCACATATATGGGAGGAGGCATGTGGTAGTCTGCAGCCCTCCCCGGATCGGCAGAAGGGGGTGGAGCAGCGACCGGGACGGCTCGGAAGAGTGGGGTAATTGGCCGGGTACAATTGGGGAGGAAAGGGGGGGGGGACCCAAAATAAATAAATGCATAAATAATAACACTAACTTCAGTATTATAAATGATAAAGTATTATAAATACTATTCAGTAGCAGTATAATCAGTTGTGGTAGCATTAGCAGTAGAAGAGTAGTAGTTGCAGTATCTGAAGTAGTAGTAGTAGTAGAAACAGTAGTTGCAGTAGAAGTGGTAGTGCTGTTTGTGCGATATCGTCAGTTTTAACAACTGTGTGTGTGTGTGTGTGTGTGTGTGTGTGTGTGTTTATAGAGATTAAGAAGAACAGAGAGCAGATGGAGTCTCTGCATTGTGGCATTCCTAACATGACCCTGGTGGACAGCGAGGTGGCGGTGCCCAGAGAGAGACACAGAATCAGGAGGGTGGTGGGCGGAGTCCCGGCAAAACCGGTTCGTTAGACACACCTACCTACCTGTCATTCTTTATGTCCTCCTTTCCTGTTTTCTGTCTGTCTCTCTGATGTGTGTGTGTGTGTGTGTGTGTGTGTGTGTGTGTTTGTGTGTCAGACTCAGATCCAGTGGCAGGTGGCTATAGAGGAGAATAAGAACATAGACTGTGCTGGAGCATACATAGGAGACTGCTGGGTCATCACTGCTGCTCACTGTGTCAGGTAGGTCGGTTAGACAGAGTGTATGTGGGTTTAAGTCTGAGTGTGTGTGCGTGCGCGTGTGTGTGTGCGTGCGCGCGTGTGTGTGTGCGTGTGTGTGTGTGTGTGTGTGTGTGTGTTTGTAGTTTTGCTCAAAACATATTAAACACAGGGTTTCCATCAGTTTTAATTAAAAAAAATTCTCAATATCCAACACACACAACAACCTCCCCAGCCTTGGTGTCTGGCTGTGGTGTCCCGCCGTGGTGTCTAGCTGTGGTGTCCAGCTGTGGTGTCCCGCTGTGGTGTCTAGCTGTGGTGTCCGGCTGTGGTGTCCGGCCGTGGTGTCCGGCCGTGGTGTCCGGCTGTGGTGTCCAGCTGTGGTGTCCAGCTGTGGTGTCCGGCTGTGGTGTCCAGCCGTGGTATCCAGCCGTGGTGTCCGGCTGTGGTGTCTAGCCGTGGTGTCCAGCTATGGTGTCCAGCTGTGGTGTCAAGCAATGGGGTCCGGCTGTGGTGTCCAGCCATGGTGTCCAGCTGTGGTGTCCAGCCATGGGGTCCGGCTGTGGTGTCCGGCTGTGGTGTCCAGCCGTGGTATCCAGCTGTGGTGTCTGGCTGTGGTGTCTAGCCGTGGTGTCCAGCTATGGTGTCCAGCCGTGGTATCCAGCTGTGGTGTCCGGCTGTGGTGTCCAGCCATGGTGTCTGGCTGTGGTGTCCAGCCATGGTGTCTAGCTGTGGTGTCCAGCTTTGGTGTCTGGCTGTGGTGTCCAGCTGTGGTGTCTGGCTGTGGTGTCCAGCCGTGGTGTCCAGCTGTGGTGTCTGGCTGTGGTGTCCAGCCGTGGTGTCCAGCTGTGGTGTCTGGCTGTGGTATCCAGCCGTGGTGTCCAGCTGTGGTGTCTGGCTGTTGTATCCAGCTGTGGTGTCCAGCCGTGGTGTCCAGCTTTGGTGTCTGGCTGTGGTGTCCAGCTGTGGTGTCTGGCTGTAGTGTCCAGCTGTGGTGTCCAGCTGTGGTGTCCAGCCGTGGTGTCCAGCTGTGGTGTCTGGCTGTGGTGTCCAGCCGTGGTGTCTGGCTGTGATTCCAGCCAGAGAACAGAAAGTCTTATGAATATAAAGAACTCAGCAGAACCTCATATCGAAACATCACCTCTTCATAAGTAGGTTGGCCTGTAGGCATGTTGGGGATTTAACAAAACAATTTTCATTGCGGTTTTATCATGTGGGACTTAGAAGCTCGCTCTATTGTCTTCTCTGTCTGTGGGTCAGTAGTGCCTGTTGTAATGCTGTGTACTGAATGTGTCTGTTGTCCTGTCCAGGCCGAACCCGAGTGCTTTCAGCATTAAGATCTCTCTATGGAAGACCATCGAGGCTCAGGACACAACAGACATCATCCCTGTAGAGCGTATTCACATCCACCCCCGGTACTCTGATACCCTTCTGTCTGCCTGTCTGATCTGTGTGTCTGTCAGTTTTTCTGTCTGATCTGTTTGTCTGGCTTTCTGTCTGACTGTCTGTCTGTGTCTGTCAGTTTTTCTGTCTGTCTGGCTTTCTGTCTGTCTGTGTCTGTCTGCATGTTTGTCTGTCTATTCATTGTATGTACCTGTCTGTCTGTCTGTCTCTGCCCGTCTCTTTTTCGGTCTGTCACATGCTAACGTATTTTGTCCTTGTGTCTCTCTCCTCCTCTCCCTCTCCTTCCTGTCTGTCTCTCTGCAGGTATAATGCAAGTAACTATGAGAATGACATCGCTCTGATGCAATTAAAGAAGCTGCCGTTTTCCAGTCGCTGTTTTGTGGAAAATCCGGCTGTCAGTGCTGTGTGTGTTCCCTGGTCACCACACATCTTCAACGCCAACCACACCTGCAGCATCTCTGGGTGGGGACGCACCGCGGGTAAGACAGGCAGACAGGCAGAATGAATAGACAAGGCAAGGCAAATTTATTTCTATAGCACATTTCAGCAACAAGGAATTCACAGTGCTTTACATAAAACATAAATGCATTGAGACAAAATGTAAAAGCAACATATACATTTAAAAACAAATAGAGTAAAACTCACAGTGCAGTGTAAGATGATAATGATAATAATACATTTTATTTGAGGGCACCTTTCAGAGCACTCAAGGACACCTTACAGAACAGATGATAATCAGAAGCTTCAGACTTGATTTCATAAAAGACAAACAGGAAAGTCTTTAAAAGACCTGAGAGCAGTTTTCTGGGAGTTTGTTCCAGATATGTGGTGCATATAAACTGAAAGCTGCCTCTCCATGTTTAGTTTTGACTCTGGGGACAGAAAGCAGACCTCTCCCAGACCATCTGAGAGGTCTGGAGAGTTCATAGTGTAGCAGAAGATCAGAAATGTATTTTGGCCCTGAACCACTCAGTGCTCTATAAACCAAGAGCAGAGTTTGAAAATCAGTTCTTTGACGGACAGGAAGCCAGTGTAGCGACTTCAGGACTGGAGTGATGTGATCCACTTTTTTGGTCTTAGTAAGGACTCGAGCAGCAGCGTTCTGAATCAACTGCAGCTGTTTGATCAAGTTTTTTAGAAAGACCTGCAAAGACACCGTTACAGCAGTCGAGTCAACTGAAGATAAACTTCTGGTGCAGCGTGTTTTGGGGTTTGAAAGCAACTGAGACACGGTGTTTGGAAAATACACGTCCCAACTGTTCCACCACTCCTGCAACATACAGAATCACCACTGGTTTACTCTTAGACAGCTGTTGTCCTCCTCCTCTCTTCGATTGGCTGGTGCACTGTTTGGGCGTCTTCCTGGCTTTGACAAACGCCCAGTTAGGTTAACCACACTTAACCAGGACCTGTTTAATGTGGGATATCTCCTCTTTCTCGGCTGCTGTGTCGGTGGGGACGTTGTCACCTCGGTGGTCCAGCGTCCTGATGACTCCTAGTTTGTGCTCCAGTGGATGATGAGAGTCAAACCTTAAGTACTGATCAGTATGTGTTGGTTTATGGTAAACATCAACAATCAAATGTCCTCCATCACCAATTGCAATTCCACAGTGTAAGAAGACTAACCTGTCATGTTCCACATCCTCCCTGGTGAACTTGATGTGGTGTCCACAGAGTTAATGTGGTCGGTGAAATGTCCTACATCCTGAGATTTAATTTTAACCCAGGTGTCGTCCACAAATGGCTAGGACATCAGAGCCTCTTTCCCACTTCCTCCATATACAAGTTGGCCACTACAGGTGAGACTGGGAAACCCATAGCACACCCATGCTTCTGCCTGTAGTAGTGCCCCCTGTGGACTGAAGACACAGCTTCAGGAGCAAACACACTTGGTCAGTAGTAAGAGTGGTCCTATTGACATTTAGACCCCACCGTTATTGCCAAGGGTGGGGTCTAAATGTCTTTATGCATGCTCAATAATCCAGGTCAGAAAATCAAAGAAAGTTGAATCAGTTCCTGATTCAACTTTCTTTGCTAAGGGTGGGGTTGTTTTCTAATGTCATATGGACCACCTCCACTGCTTCATCACCAGGAACACACATGAAGAGAGACTCAACATCATAAGAGACCATTGTTTCATCCCCTCCATAATGATGTCCCTCACTTTATCCACAAAATCCATAGTGTTCTGAATGTCATTTTCATTAATGCCTACCAACGGGTTTAGAATGGATGCCAGAAAATGGAGCATGCATAAAGACACTTGTGGCAGTGTTTGGACCATGTTGCTAACTGTAGCATTGCGTAGATGGACAGTTTTCAAAACATTGCTTTTAACATTTCTTATTATATGGTCATCTACCAGTAGTCTCTGGTTTGATATCTTGTCTGGCTAAGTTAATTTCTTTTGCACATGTCTGGTGCATGTTCTGATGATGTGACATTAGCTTTAGCGGCTAATGATCTGTTGTTCACCTCTGGCTACTGCCGAGAGATGCTCCTCGCAGGCTTAGCTGTATCACAGGCTGTTGCTGCACGGGCCTTGGTGTTAGCAGAGCTAATGCTAGCTGCGGCATTACCATTGTGCTCACTGACAGGCAGCTTATCTAAAACAATATACCCGTTCTCCAACTGAACCTCTTATTGTGCCTGAACCCTTATTGTGTCTGACTCTTTTACACCTGGACAATGTCTGTCCAGAGCTAAGGGTTTGACACTGCGGGGGGAAACAGGTCTTTGGTCTTGCTCCCCAGTTTAGCCAGTAGCACATATTCAGATCCATTGTGGTGTCAGACCCAAGTGGGTTCAGACCGGACCAGAGGCTATAGTGTCCAATTTGTCATCGGTGTGGGGCTCATTATGTCCGAAAGCTGCTCTGCAATGTGCTTCATATCCCTGGTTGTGATTGTCAGCCGATTCCAGGACATTAGCAGGAAACAGAACAGCAAACAGACTGTCAGGTTTTTGGATTTGGTAGAGTGTAGAGATTCTTTTTTTCAAGCTCTGTGGTTATCTGGCTGAGCGTGGCACAGCTGGTGCATTCAGTGGAGGGAAAAGACAGGGGAGGCAGTTTTCCCCAAAGTGAAACAAAGCCTCCAGCTGTCCAGCTGTCCAGCTTCTGAGAGCGTTTATGCTCTCTTCAACTTTCACTGAATAGGATCACCGTTTGCTGTCATTTCAGTTCTCTCCTATTGTATACATCATCATCGGCAGTCACTCGGGGTCGAGAATGACTGTCCTCCCTCTGGGTCCTCAGGTGGGCGTAGAGGCCGATCCTGGAGCTTCATAGTGGGAGGATGCTTGCACGTGACAACTTTTTACGTGGAGAGGCTGATGCTCCTGCAGCCACTACACAGTCCTTGGCAGGGGGTGGCCAGAGTCCCAACGGCATGGAGAACCAACACGATTGGGGGCCACTCTTGGTTGCAGTCCTCATCCGTATTCACTGCTGTTGTGACCTGGAGACATCTTCCACCAGTTCCGCCGTTGAGGTCTTTGTTGGATCACACTTCATCTGGAACCTCCCCCTTGACCTATCCGCCTTGGGTGACCCTACCAGGAGCCAAGCTCCGGACTGCATAGCTCTTGAGATCATTGTTACATGCAAGCTTCTCCACCACGGCAAGGTGGTGATCCAGGAGAAGTCTCCTTTTGTACTGTCACAATATACACTAGATAGGATCAGTGTTTGCTGTTATTTCAGGTCACTGCCTTCAGACATCTTTCCCTCAGACATCTTTTGAAACAGGCTGGTTAATATATTCCAGAACCTTAAACGTTGATTTATCCACATTAATTCCTCATAGTCTATGACCAGAAGAGAAAACAGTCCCATAAGGAAAAGCCAGTCTAGTTCCCAAGGACTCGTTCTGTTTCAGCCTCAGAGCTGTGGACAGACGGTCTCATGAAATCTGGAAACTCCCTGAAAATCGTGGTCACTTTGTTGGAGTTGAGTGCTGCTCGTGAAGAAGCAGCAAAAGTAACAAAAATGTCGGAAAACTCAGAAGATTAAAGAAGAAAGTGGAGAGCAAGAGCGAAGGTGTCTGCAGTGCAGCATGGGCGGAAGCAAAAGACAGACGGACAGACTGCATAAACGAAAGAAAAACAGACGGCAAAACATGTAGACATGCCAAAACATGTAGACAGACAAGTCATTACGTGCTAAAAATGAATTAATCAATTAGCTAATTAGCACAAGTGTCTTTTCTTTTCTTTTTTTTCCCTCCCTTTTTGTCACCAATTGTACTTGGCCAATTGCCCCACTCTTCCAGGCCATCCTGGTCGCTGCTCCACCACCTCGGGGAGGGCTGCAGACTACCACATCCCTCCTCCGATACATGTGGAGTCACCAGCCGCTTCTTTTCACCTGGCAGTGAGGAGTTTCAGCAGGGGGAGGTAGCGTGCGGGAGGATCACACTGTTCCCCCCAGTTCCCCCTCCTCACCAAGCATGCACCCCGACCAACCAGAGGAGGCGCTAGTGCAATGACCAGGACACACACCCACATAGCACGAGTGTCAAAATGAAGGATACATCTACATAAATAATTTCCTCTCTATTTTGTCTCCCTCTTTCTCCCTCTCTCTCTCTGTTTTTCTGTCTGTCTCTCTAGGGGGTAAATCTTCTAATGTGTTGCTTTGGGCAAATGTTGCTCTCATCGACAACTGTGAGAAATTCTACCAGCATCGCTTCAAACCAGGAATGACATGTGCAGGTGAGTGTGTGTGTGTGTGTGTGTGTGTGTGTGTGTGTGTGTGTGTGTGTGTGTGTGTGTGTGTGTGTGTGTGTGTGTGTGTGTGTGTGTGCGTGTGTGTGAGAGCGAGAGAGATAGATGATGGATAGATGGATGGATGGATGGATGCCGGGATCAGACTACATGATATTTTTGCCTTTCATGATGGTCACCATGTCACATTAGGCAGTCATAGTGCTTAAATTTATGCTGTGTCCTGGCTGGGAGGCTGACTACATTACAAGTATGACCCCGACCAATCAT
>NC_079230.1:3165536-3173036 GCF_029633865.1 Lampris incognitus | reverse complement strand
TTGGTTATAAGGGTGGGGTACCTGCAGTCACTGTATTGGTTATAAGGGTGGGGACACCTGCAGTCACTGTATTGGTTATAAGGGTGGGGACACCTGCAGTCACTGTATTGGTTATAAGGGTGGGGACACCTGCAGTCACTGTATTGGTTATAAGGGTGGGGTACCTGCAGTCACTGTATTGGTTATAAGGGTGGGGTACCTGCAGTCACTGTATTGGTTATAAGGGTGGGGTACCTGCAGTCACTGTATTGGTTATAAGGGTGGGGTACCTGCAGCCACTGTATTGGTTATAAGGGTGGGGGTACCTGCAGTCACTGTATTGGTTATAAGGGTGGGGTACCTGCAGTCACTGTATTGGTTATAAGGGTGGGGGTACCTGCAGTCACTGTATTGGTTATAAGGGTGGGGACACCTGCAGTCACTGTATTGGTTATAAGGGTGGGGTACCTGCAGTCACTGTATTGGTTATAAGGGTGGGGTACCTGCAGTCACTGTATTGGTTATAAGGGTGGGGTACCTGCAGTCACTGTATTGGTTATAAGGGTGGGGTACCTGCAGTCACTGTATTGGTTATAAGGGTGGGGTACCTGCAGTCACTGTATTGGTTATAAGGGTGGGGTACCTGCAGTCACTGTATTGGTTATAAGGGTGGGGTACCTGCAGTCAGGTGAGACTGAAGAGGTCTCTTGGATGATGATGAAACGTTTCTGTGTCCAGATGAACTGGTTCGACCTTGTGTGAGTTTCTTACCTGGATATTTGAGCAGCATCCAGATGTGCACAGAGCTGCTGGGCTGCTGGGCCCAGCAGGGGGCAAATGTGGGCTGATGGGCCCAGCAGGGGGCAGCTGTGGGCTGATGGGCCCAGCAGGGGGCAATTGTGGACACACGCTGTGCAACCAACTGTTTAATTATTGCCTACTGTAGCTTTAACACAAAACACAGCTAAACATCAATCTTCTTGGCTTGTTCCGTTTCCCAGGGGGCGCCACAGCCGATTTGATAGTTTCCATCGGTACCCTATGAGGGTACAGCACCGCTGGTGGTCATTGTTAACCTGGGCCTTGACCGATCCGATGTGGTCTTGTTAGTCCGCATAATGATTTGGCAAAATGTTACGTCAGATGCCCTTCCTGACACAACACTAACCATATGGGCGGGGACACAACACTAACCATATGGACCAGGACACAACACTAACCATATGGACCGGGACACAACACTAACCATATGGACCGGGACACAACACTAACCATGTGGCCCGGGACACAACACTAACAATATGGACCGGGACACAACACTGACCATATGGGCGGGGACACAACACTGACCATATGGACGGGGACACAACACTAACCATATGGGCGGGGACACAACACTAACCATATGGACCGGGACACAACACTAACCATATGGACCGGGACACAACACTAACCATATTGACCGGGACACAGCACTAACCATATGAACCGGGACACAACACTAACGATGTGGGCCGGGACACAACACTAACCATATGGACGGGGACACAACACTAACCATATGGGCGGGGACACAACACTAACCATATGGGCGTGGACACAACACTAACCATATGGACCGGGACACAACACTAACCATATGGACCGGGACACAACACTAACCATATTGACCGGGACACAGCACTAACCATATGGGCGGGGACACAACACTAACCATATGGGCGGGGACACAACACTAACCATATGGGCGGGGACACAACGCTAACCATATGGGCAGGGACACAACACTAACCATATGGGCAGGGACACAACACTAACCATATGGGCGGGGACACAACACTAACCATATGGACCGGGACACAACACTAACCATATGGGCGGGGACACAACACTAACCATATGGACCGGGACACAACACTAACCATATGGGCGGGGACACAACACTAACCATATGGACCGGGACACAACGCTAACCATATGGGCGGGGACACAACACTAACCATATGAACCGGGACACAACACTAACGATGTGGACCGGGACACAACACTAACCATATGGACGGGGACACAACACTAACCATATGGACGGGGACACAACACTAACCATATGGGCGGGGACACAACACTAACCATATGGGCGGGGACACAACACTAACGATATGGGCGGGGACACAACACTAACCATATGGGCGGGGACACAACACTAACCATATGGACCCGGGACACAACACTAACCATATGGACCGGGACACAACACTAACCATGTGGACCGGGACACAACACTAACAATATGGACCGGGACACAACACTGACCATATGGGCGGGGACACAACACTGACCATATGGGCGGGGACACAACACTAACCATATGGGCGTGGACACAACACTAACCATATGGACCGGGACACAACACTAACCATATTGACCGGGACACAGCACTAACCATATGGGCGGGGACACAACACTAACCATATGAACCGGGACACAACACTAACGATGTGGACCGGGACACAACACTAACCATATGGACGGGGACACAACACTAACCATATGAACCGGGACACAACACTAACGATGTGGACCGGGACACAACACTAACCATATGGACGGGGACACAACACTAACCATATGGACGGGGACACAACACTAACCATATGGGCGGGGACACAACACTAACGATGTGGACCGGGACACAACACTAACCATATGGACCGGGACACAACACTAACGATGTGGACCGGGACACAACACTAACCATATGGACGGGGACACAACACTAACCATATGGACGGGGACACAACACTAACCATATGGGCGGGGACACAACACTAACGATGTGGACCGGGACACAACACTAACCATATGGACCGGGACACAACACTAACGATGTGGACCGGGACACAACACTGACCATATGGGCGGGGACACAACACTAACCATATGGACGGGGACACAACACTAACCATATGGGCGGGGACACAACACTAACCATGTGGCCCGGGACACAACACTAACCATATGGGCGGGGACACAACACTAACGATGTGGACCGGGACACAACACTAACCATATGGACCGGGACACAACACTAACCATGTGGGCGGGGGCACAACACTAACCATATGAACCGGGACACAACACTAACGATGTGGACCGGGACACAACACTAACGATATGGACCGGGACACAACACTAACCATATGGACCAGGACACAACACTAACCATATGGACCAGGACACAACACTAATGATATGGACAGGGCACAGGAAAAGTGCTGGATGTCTTCCCAGTGTTCACGGAAATGGGCCAGTCACCACTCATCAGTCATGTCTGTCACCACTCATCAGTCATACCTGTCACCTCTCATCAGTCATACCTGTCACCACTCATCAATCATGCCTGTCACATCTCATCAGTCATGCCTGTCACCACTCATCAATCATGCCGATGACCACTCATCAATCATGCTTGTCACCACTCATCACTCATACCTGTCACCTCTCATCAGTCATACCTGTCACCACTCATCAATCATGCCTGTCACATCTCATCAGTCATGCCTGTCACCACTCATCAATCATACATGTCACGACTCATCAATCATACCTGTCACCACTCATCAATCATACATGTCACCACTCATCAATCATACATGTCACCACTCATCAGTCATACTTGTCATCACCCATAAGTCATACCTGTCACCACTCATCAATCATAACTGTCACCACTCATCAGTCATGCCTGTCACCACTCATCAGTCACACCTGTCACCACCCATCAATCATACCTGTCACCACTCATCAATCAGTCTTCAGCCAATTAGTTTATTGGTATGGGACGACATGAATGACATGACAACACAAGAAAAAATTTTACGTTTACATAGCATAGGAGTGTGTGTGTGCATTTATGTATTGGTGTTTGTGTGCGTATTTTTGTGTGTGTTGTTGTTTGTGCATCTGTGTGTGTGCATGTCTGTTCGTGTGTGTGTGTTTGCGTCTGTGTGTGCATTTGTGTGTGTGTGTGTGTGTGTTCAGGTCTTAATCTGGTCCACAGGGAGCTGAAGTTGGATGGGACTCCTGAGTCTCTTTAGATCACTTTCCACCTACACACACACACACACACACACACAGATGCACAAACACACACATGTACACAGACACACACAGGAAGAAATTTGATACATGCTATTTAGTTACACTATATGTAGATCAGTGTGTGTATTTATAAATATAGTGTGTGTGTGTGTGTGTGTGTGTGTGTGTGTGTGTGTGTGTGTGTGTGTGTGTGTGTGTGTGTGTGTGTGTGTGTGTGCATACCTCAGCCAGCTGGTCTTTCAGTGTGTTGTATCGGTGGATGTTAAATCTGTGTTTAGACGCTTTCTTGTGGAAGATATGAAGGAACTGACGATCCTTGACATGAGGATACACACAGTCCTACACACACACACACACACACACACACACACACACACACACACCAGACAGTTTGGGGAGACAGACATGCAGAGATGCAGGTTGGGATGTGAACATGTCATTAATGTTGTGTTGAATCATTTCAGTTTAGATTGTAATGATTATTATTATAATCATTATCATTGTTATTATTATTATTATCATTATCATTGTTATTATCATTATCATTGTTATTATTATCATTGTTATTATTATCATCATCATCGTTATATTATAATAATTGTTATCATCATTATCATCGTTATTATTATCATTGTTATTATCATCATTATCATTGTTATTATCATTATCATCGTTGTTATTATTATTATCATTGTTATTATTATCAGTATCATTGTTATTATTATCATTATCATTGTTATTATTATTATTATCATCATTATTATTGGTATCATCATCGTTATTATTATATTATTATTATCATCATCATCATCGTTATTATTATTACATTATTATCATCATCATCATCGTTATTTTTATTGTTATTATTATTACTATCATTATCATCGTCATCATTATTGTTATTATTATTATCATCATTATTATTGTTTTCATCATCGTTATTATTACATTATCATCATCATCATCGTTATTATTATTGTTATTATCATTATTATTATCATTACTATCATTATCGTCATCATTATTGTTATTATTATCATTATTATTGTTATCATTATTATAGTATCATCATCATCGTTATTATTATTACATTATTATCATCATCATCGTTATTATTATTGTTATCATCATTATTATTATATTATTATCATCATCATCGTTATTATTGTTATTATCATTATTATTATTATCATTACTATCATTATCATCGTCATCATTATTGTTATTATTATTATCATCATTATTATTGTAACGTGCATGGATAAGAAGACACGCTGGCCACTGACTGGCGGGTCTGACCCTTTAGTTGAGCGGTTAGCGATGTCTCCTGCGGTGCGGGCGATACAGGTTTGCCTCCCGGCTGCGGCACTTCCTATGGTTGCGTTGTCCCCCGAATTCGCTACATTATTATTATCATCATATAATCATTATCATTATTAGTATTATTATGATTAACATTATTATTATCATCATTATTATTATTATCATCATTGTTAGTATTATCATTATTATTATCATTATTGCTATTATTATTATTATCATCATCATTATTATTATTATTATTATTGTCGTCTAAAGAACAAGTCACTTGTGTCTTCTGTCAGCTCATGCAGACCAGAGACACTTCAAATCATACTGCAGACAGCTCCCCCCTTCACTTTACAACAGGACAAACTGAAACACTAAAGATGGCGGCACTGACAACGAAAGACCATGTGACGTCATGATGTCAGCAAAACTGGCCAATCAGCACCGTCTGTGTCACAGACCACGTGACATCATGATGTCAGCAAAACTGACCAATCAGCACCGTTCTGTGTGTCATAAAGAAACTCCAGCCATCACATGTTCAGAGCCACATAGACACAGCTAATGTCCATGACTGCCGAGGCGGTGGACAGGACATGTGTGCATCAGTCTACCGACTCGAGCGAGTCAAACGACTCGAGTCTGCAGGACAAACAGGAAGTGAAGAACATAGGCCCGAGAAGACACGAGTCGTCACTTGATTCTGGTGACTTGATTCTGATCACTTCATTCTAATAACTCTATTCCAACAACTTTATGCTGATAATCTTCCTCTGTTGACCAAAGCTGCCCCAGAAGGCGTCTGTCTGCCTCCTGAAGAAAACAAGATGGAAGCTCAGCCCAGCGAACAAGATGGAAGCTCAGCCCAGCGAGCAACACCTTAACGTGAGTTTCTGATGTTTCCTGATGCTGTAGAGGGTTTGTTCACGTCTCTACTGGCTGTCCAGACTGGAGTTGGACAGACTCCAGACCAGACCAGACCAGACCAGACCAGACCACCATCGGATGAGAAAGACTCAACATGGTGATGTGACATCTACATCTCAAACTCTTCAGTCATGTGAGTAAACCCGTCTCGTAGGGACACATAAATCACCGATTGGTCCGTTTTTTTTGGACCCCCCCCCTTTTTCTCCCCAATTGTATCCAGCCAATTACCCCCCTCTTCTGAGCCATCCCGGTCTCTGCTGCACCTCCTCTGCCGATCCGGGGAGGGCTGCAGACTACCACATGCCTCCTCCCATACATGTGGAGTCACCAGCCGCTTCTTTTCACCTGACAGTGAGGAGTTTCACCAGGGGGACGTAGTGCATGGGAAGATCACACTATTCCCCCCAGTTCCCCCTCCCCCCCACCGAACAGGCGCCCCGATCGACCAGAGGAGGCGCTAGTGCAGCGACCAGGACACATACCCACATCTGGCTTCCCACCCACAGACACGGCCAACTGTGTCTGTAGGGACGCCCGACCAAGCCGGAGGTAACATGGGGATTCGAACCGGCGATCCCTGTGTTGGTAGGCAACAGAATAGACCGCCACGCCACCCACACACCCACGGATTGGTCCTTTAATGTTGACAGAGCAGCCTACCGTCTGCTGTCATCACACACACACACACACACACACTCTCTCTCTCTCTTCGTACCTGCTTGGTGAGCATGTAGTAGCCGAAGAAGATCATACTGGTGGTGCAGGAGATGAAATACGTCACAGGCTCCATCACGTCCCAGGCAAACACGTACCTGGAACACACACACACACACACACACACACACACACACACACACACACACACACACACACACACACACACACACCTTCAGCTGAATGGTAGTTATAGTTGCACCATGCTAACCCGGCTGGAAGACGGTACCTGGGCGGCCAGGGGGGTGGATGGGGAGCTGTGGGGTAACTGTTTAAAAAGAACCCTTCATTCACACTGATACAGGATTAATGTAACACACCAGTACAGCCAGTATATACACACACCAGTACACCCAGTATATACACACACCAGTACACCCAGTATATACACACACCAGTACACCCAGTATATACACACACCAGTACACCCAGTATATACACACACCAGTACAGCCAGTATACACACAC
>NC_079230.1:3153036-3160536 GCF_029633865.1 Lampris incognitus | reverse complement strand
AGAGATGGAGAGAGACACACAGAGAGATGGAGAGAGAGACACAGAGAGATGGAGAGAGACACAGAGAGATGGAGAGAGACACACAGAGAGATGGAGAGAGAGACACAGAGAGATGGAGAGAGAGAGCAAGAGAGATGGAGAGAGAGAGCAAGAGAGATGGAGAGAGAGCAAGAGAGACAGAGAGATGGAGAGAGACACACAGAGATGGAGAGAGACACACAGAGAGATGGAGAGAGAGAGCAAGAGAGATGGAGAGAGAGACAGAGAGCGATGGAGAGAGAGCAAGAGAGACAGAGAGATGGAGAGAGACACACAGAGATGGAGAGAGACACACAGAGATGGAGAGAGACACACAGAGAGATTGAGAGAGAGAGCAAGAGAGATGGAGAGAGACACAGAGATGGAGAGAGAGAGCAAGAGAGATGGAGAGAGACACAGAGAGAGATGGAGAGAGACAGAGAGATGGTGAGAGAGCGCAAGAGAGATGGAGAGAGACACAGAGAGATGGAGAGAGAGAGCAAGAGAGATGGAGAGAGACACAGAGAGATGGAGAGAGAGAGCAAGAGAGATGGAGAGAGACACAGAGAGAGATGGAGAGAGACAGAGAGATGGTGAGAGAGCGCAAGAGAGATGGAGAGAGACACAGAGAGAGATGGAGAGAGACACAGAGAGAGATGGAGAGAGAGCAAGAGAGACAGAGAGACGGAGAGAGAGAGCAAGAGAGATGGAGAGAGACACAGAGAGAGATGGAGAGAGACACAGAGAGAGATGGAGAGAGACAGAGAGATGGTGAGAGAGCGCAAGAGAGATGGAGAGAGACACAGAGAGAGATGGAGAGAGACACAGAGAGTGATGGAGAGAGAGCAAGAGAGACAGAGAGACGGAGAGAGAGAGCAAGAGAGATGGAGAGAGAGACACACAGAGAGATGGAGAGAGAGCAAGAGAGATGGAGAGAGAGAGCAAGAGAGATGGAGAGAGACACAGAGAGATGGAGAGAGAGCAAGAGAGACAGAGAGATGGAGAGAGAGAGCAAGAGAGATGGAGAGAGAGACACACAGAGAGATGGAGAGAGAGCAAGAGAGATGGAGAGAGAGACACACAGAGAAATGGAGAGACACACAGAGAGACGGAGAGAGAGAGCAAGAGAGATGGAGAGAGAGACACACAGAGAGATGGAGAGAGAGACACACAGAGAGATGGAGAGAGAGCAAGAGAGATGGAGAGAGAGAGCAAGAGAGATGGAGAGAGAGAGCAAGAGAGATGGAGAGAGACACAGAGAGATGGAGAGAGAGCAAGAGAGACAGAGAGACGGAGAGAGAGAGCAAGAGAGATGGAGAGAGACACAGAGAGATGGAGAGAGAGCAAGAGAGACAGAGAGACGGAGAGAGAGAGCAAGAGAGATGGAGAGAGAGACACACAGAGAGATGGAGAGAGAGCAAGAGAGATGGAGAGAGACACAGAGAGATGGAGAGAGAGCAAGAGAGATGGAGAGAGACACAGAGAGATGGAGAGAGAGAGCAAGAGAGATGGAGAGAGACACAGAGAGATGGAGAGAGAGAGCAAGAGAGATGGAGAGAGACACAGAGAGATGGAGAGAGAGCAAGAGAGACAGAGAGACGGAGAGAGAGAGCAAGAGAGATGGAGAGAGACACAGAGAGATGGAGAGAGAGCAAGAGAGACAGAGAGATGGAGAGAGAGAGCAAGAGAGATGGAGAGAGAGACACACAGAGAGATGGAGAGAGAGCAAGAGAGATGGAGAGAGAGACACACAGAGAAATGGAGAGACACACAGAGAGACGGAGAGAGAGAGCAAGAGAGATGGAGAGAGAGACACATAGAGAGATGGAGAGAGAGACACACAGAGAGATGGAGAGAGAGCAAGAGAGATGGAGAGAGAGAGCAAGAGAGATGGAGAGAGAGAGCAAGAGAGATGGAGAGAGACACAGAGAGATGGAGAGAGAGCAAGAGAGACAGAGAGACGGAGAGAGAGAGCAAGAGAGATGGAGAGAGACACAGAGAGATGGAGAGAGAGCAAGAGAGACAGAGAGACGGAGAGAGAGAGCAAGAGAGATGGAGAGAGAGACACACAGAGAGATGGAGAGAGAGCAAGAGAGATGGAGAGAGACACAGAGAGATGGAGAGAGAGCAAGAGAGATGGAGAGAGACACAGAGAGATGGAGAGAGAGAGCAAGAGAGATGGAGAGAGACACAGAGAGATGGAGAGAGAGAGCAAGAGAGATGGAGAGAGAGCAAGAGAGACAGAGAGACGGAGAGAGAGAGCAAGAGAGATGGAGAGAGACACACAGAGAGATGGAGAGAGATGGAGAGAGAGAGATGAAGAGACCTTGACCTTTAACCAAGCCTTTAATGTTCCAATTCTTCATTCACATCAAGATAACAACATTAACACAAATGCTCATATACACAGTGGAAAACACAACAACCGCCATACACCATAAAAACAAAAGGATTCAGACCTTCCCCTATTTTAAGAGATGAAGAAATAGAGAGAGAGAGAGAGGTGGAGAGAGAGTTCATAATTCTGTTAAAACCTGACACATTCCTGACGTTTTACAAGCAGCTTTGAGCAGACAGACAGAAACAGACAGACAGACAGACAGAAATAGACAAACAGACAGACAGAAATAGACAAACAGACAGACAGACAGAAACACAGAAACACAGACAGACAGACAGACAGAAACACAGAAACACAGACAGACAGACAGAAATAGACAGACAGACACACAGAGACACAGAAACACAGACAGACAGACAGAGACACAGAAACACAGTCAGACAGACAGAAACACAGACAGACAGACAGACAGACAGACAGAAAACACAGACAGACACAGACAGACAGACAGAAACACAGACAGACAGACAGACAGACAGACAGAAACACAGACAGACAGACAGAAACACAGACAGACAGACAGACAGACAGAAACACAGACAGACAGACAGACAGACAGACAGAAACACAGACAGACAGACAGACAAACACAGACAGACAGACAGAAACACAGACAGACAGACAGACAGACAGAAACACAGACAGACAGACAGACAGACAGACAGAAACACAGACAGACAGACAGAAACACAGACAGACAGACAGACAGACAGAAACACAGACAGACAGACAGACAGACAGACAGAAACACAGACAGACAGACAGACAAACACAGACAGACAGACACAGACAGACAGACAAACAGACAGAGACACAGAAACACAGACAGGTCCTGATCCAGCTGTGTTGTTACCTGTAGATGGAGGAAGGCTGCTGTAACGAGACGCTGGACTGGACATGACCTGGAGAGAGAGACAGTTCACCAACAGGCTGAGCTGGGTTACAGATCTAGGGCGGCGGGTCAGGGCCACATTCTGCGGGGCTTGTCGAGAATGAAGTGGAAATGTGAGAATAAATCTGACCTTCCAAGATTAAAGTTGAACTTTTTAGAATAAATCATAGGACGAGCTTTAGCGCATATGCGCTATGAGACAGAAACACAGACAGACAGACAGACAGAAACACAGACAGACAGACAGACAGACAGACATACAGACAGACAGACAGAAACACAGACAGACAGACAAACACAAACAGACAGACAGACAGACAGACAAACAGACAGAGACACAGAAACACAGACAGGTCCTGATCCAGCTGTGTTGTTACCTGTAGATGGAGGAAGGCTGCTGTAGCGAGACGCTGGACTGGACATGACCTGGAGAGACAGAGAGTTCACCAACAGGCTGAGCTGGGTTACAGATCTAGGGCGGCGGGTCAGGGCCACATTCTGCGGGGCTTGTCGAGAATGAAGTGGAAATGTGAGAATAAATCTGACCTTCCAAGATTAAAGTTGAACTTTTTAGAATAAATCATAGGACGAGCTTTAGCACATATGCGCTATGAGACAGAAACACAGACAGTTATACAGACAGACAGGGAAAGCCCTGGCTAGGGTCTTGGCCAGTACACTCCTCCCAATATCAGAGGAAATTCTGCCAGAATCCCAGGGTGGTCTTCATCCTAACAGAGGCGCCATGGACATGAGGTTTACTGCTGGCCAACTCCACCAGAAAGCCCAGGAGCAGAATCACCACTCTGTATGGCCTTCATAGACTGAACCCAAGCTTTGAGTCCGTGAACCGCCAGGCCCTCTGACTTGTTCGGTCAAAAATACACTGCCCTGGGGACGTCCGGATAGCATAGTGGTCTATTCCATTGCATACCAACACATGGATCGCCGGTTCAAACCCCTGTGTTACCCCCAGCTTGGTCCGTCCTGTAAACAACACCAGACTTGAAAACGTGGAACAGTTCCTACATCTCAGCAGCCTTCTGTCCTGCTAAGCCAACATTGACGTTGAACTACACCATCGTCTCAGTTGTGCCAGCCGGGCCTTCTCCAGATCCATTAAAATGGTTTTTGAAAACCGCAACCTTCAGGCCAGAACAAAAATTCTGGTATACCCTACTGTATGGGTCAGAAACCTGGACCACATATAGCGGGCACCTGAAGGCACTCGAGGCATACCAACAGCGACGCCTCAGGAAGATCCGGAAGATCAGCTGGGAGGATGAGCACACCAACTTCAGCATCCTCGGGGAGGCCAACATGTCTACTATAACTGCCACCATCGTGCAACGTCAGCTGAGATGGACTGGCCATGTCCTCCACATGTCTGACTCTCACCTCCTAAGACACACACACACATTCTTACCTGGGGACAATGTAGTCCGGCCGAGTCACCTGACCTACATGGCTTTGGACTGTGGGAGGAAACCCACACAGACACGGGGAGAACATGCAAACTCCACACAGAGGACCACCCATCATGGGGATGGAGGGTGTGTTCATGCAGATGGAGGGTGTGTTCATGCAGATGGAGGATGTGTTCATGCTGATGGAGGGATGTGTTCATGGGGATGGAGGGATGTGTTCATGGGGATGGAGGGTGTGTTCATGGGGATGGAGGATGTGTTCATGGGGATGGAGGGACGTGTTCATGCGGCTGGAGGATGTGTTCATGCAGATGGAGGGATGTGTTCATGGGGATGGAGGGTGTGTTCATGCGGATGGAGGGTGTGTTCATGGGGATGGAGGGATGTGTTCATGGGGATGGAGGGTGTGTTCATGCAGATGGAGGATGTGTTCATGGGGATGGAGGGTGTGTTCATGGGGATGGAGGGTGTGTTCATGGGGATGGAGGGTGTGTTCATGCAGATGGAGGATGTGTTCATGGGGATGGAGGGTGTGTTCATGCAGATGGAGGATGTGTTCATGGGGATGGAGGATGTGTTCATGGGGATGGAGGGATGTGTTCATGGGGATGGAGGGATGTGTTCATGGGGATGGAGGGATGGGTTCATGCGGATGGAGGATGTGTTCATGGGGATGGAGGGATGTGTTCATGCGGATGGAGGATGTGTTCATGCGGATGGAGGGATGTGTTCATGGGGATGGAGGGATGTGTTCATGGGGATGGAGGGATGTGTTCATGGGGATGGAGGATGTGTTCATGCGGATGGAGGATGTGTTCATGCGGATGGAGGGATGTGTTCATGGGGATGGAGGGATGTGTTCATGGGGATGGAGGATGTGTTCATGGGGATGGAGGGATGTGTTCATGGGGATGGAGGGGTGTGTTCATGCAGATGGAGGATTTGTTCATGCGGATGGAGGATTTGTTCATGCGGATGGAGGATGTGTTCATGCGGATGGAGGACGTGTTCATGCGGATGGAGGGACGTGTTCATGCGGATGGAGGACGTGTTCATGCAGATGGAGGGACGTGTTCATGCGGATGGAGGACGTGTTCATGCAGATGGAGGATGTGTTCATGCGGATGGAGGGATGTGTTCATGCGGATGGAGGACGTGTTCATGCGGATGGAGGGACGTGTTCATGCGGATGGAGGACGTGTTCATGCAGATGGAGGATGTGTTCATGCGGATGGAGGATGTGTTCATGCGGATGGAGTATGTGTTCATGCGGATGGAGGACGTGTTCATGCAGATGGAGGATGTGTTCATGCGGATGGAGGGATGTGTTCATGCGGATGGAGGGATGTGTTCATGCGGATGGAGGGATGTGTTCATGCGGATGGAGGACGTGTTCATGCGGATGGAGGATGTGTTCATGCGGATGGAGGGATGTGTTCATGGGGATGGAGGGATGTGTTCATGGGGATGGAGGATGTGTTCATGGGGATGGAGGGATGTGTTCATGGGGATGGAGGGGTGTGTTCATGCAGATGGAGGATTTGTTCATGCGGATGGAGGATTTGTTCATGCGGATGGAGGATGTGTTCATGCGGATGGAGGACGTGTTCATGCGGATGGAGGGACGTGTTCATGCGGATGGAGGACGTGTTCATGCAGATGGAGGGACGTGTTCATGCGGATGGAGGACGTGTTCATGCAGATGGAGGATGTGTTCATGCGGATGGAGGGATGTGTTCATGCGGATGGAGGACGTGTTCATGCGGATGGAGGGACGTGTTCATGCGGATGGAGGACGTGTTCATGCAGATGGAGGATGTGTTCATGCGGATGGAGGATGTGTTCATGCGGATGGAGTATGTGTTCATGCGGATGGAGGACGTGTTCATGCAGATGGAGGATGTGTTCATGCGGATGGAGGGATGTGTTCATGCGGATGGAGGGATGTGTTCATGCGGATGGAGGGATGTGTTCATGCGGATGGAGGACGTGTTCATGCGGATGGAGGGACGTGTTCATGCGGATGGAGGAGGTGTTCATGCGGATGGAGGACGTGTTCATGCGGATGGAGGGTGTGTTCATGCAGATGGAGGATGTGTTCATGCGGATGGAGGATGTGTTCATGCGGATGGAGGATGTGTTCATGCGGATGGAGTATGTGTTCATGGGGATGGAGGATGTGTTCATGCGGATGGAGTATGTGTTCATGCGGATGGAGTATGTGTTCATGCAGATGGAGTATGTGTTCATGCGGATGGAGGATGTGTTCATGCGGATGGAGGACGTGTTCATGCGGATGGAGGATGTGTTCGACCCGCTTGTCCACCAATGAGCACATGTGGCGGCTCAAGGCCGGAGTATTTTTGGCGTGCTCATGTCTGAAGCTGCTCGTATGGGCGTTAAACCTCATTTTAAGTAGACAAGAGTATCAGTTACTCCGTCCCGTGGAAAACCCTCACAGAGAGCAGTGCATATTCAGGTAGGGGTCAAAGTTCGACCTGTGCTCGGCAGAAAAGTGGTTTATTATTTGCTGACCTGATATGTCCACCTGGAATAGTAGAAACGAATTGTCTACCAGTAGACACCGAAAACATGTCTCCTTTGTAACTACAAGTAAAATGTCTTTATTACCCCCCCCCCATTACATGATACACATGTGACCTTTATTACCCCCCCATTAGATGATACACATGTGACCTTTATTACCCCCATTACATGATACACATGTGACCGTTATTACCCCCCATTACATGATACACATG
>NC_079230.1:3145536-3148036 GCF_029633865.1 Lampris incognitus | reverse complement strand
ATGAACACATCCCTCCGCCCCCATGAACACATCCCTCCACCTCCATGAACACATCCCTCCGCCCCCATGAACACATCACTCCGCCCCCATGAACACATCACTCCACCTCCATGAACACATCCCTCCACCCCCACGAACACATCCCTCCGCCCCCATGAACACATCACTCCACCCCCATGAACACATCACTCCGCCCCCATGAACACATCACTCTGCCCCCACGAACACATCCCCCCACCCCCATGAACACATCACTCCGCCCCCATGAACACATCACTCCGCCCCCATGAACACATCCCTCCACCCCTATGAACACATCACTCCGTCCCCATGAACACATCCCTCCGCCCCCATGATCACATCCCTCCGCCCCCATGAACACATCCCTCCACCACCATGAACACATCCCTCCACCACCATGAACACATCTCTCCATCCACATGAACACATCCCTCCACCACCATGAACACATCCCTCTGTCCCCATGAACACATCCCTCCGTCCCCATGAACACATCCCTCCGTCCCCATGAACACATCCCTCCGTCCCCATGAACACATCCCTCCGTCCCCATGAACACATCCCTCCACCCCCATGAACACATCCCTCCATCCCCATGAACACATCCCTCCACCCCCATGAACACATCCCTCCACCACTGTCATTTCATTTAAACTGGATAATAAAAGGGTTTCGTTTAGCTGGTTGGGATTAGTTTTACAGGGTGGTTAATGGTACATGTGTCATGTGACGCAGCGTGGCTCACTTTCAGCTCCCTGATCAGGATCAGGATCACTACTGATCAGGTTCAGTTCTGATCAGGTTCAGTTCGGATCATGTTGAGTTCTGATCAGGTTCAGTTCTGATCAGGTTTAGTACTGATCAGGTTCAGTACAGGCAGCAGATATGAAAACACACACATATACTGTACATGTAAATACATCACAATTAACACAACAATACTGGCAGGGATGGCTGGTATACATGGACTAGTAGAGTAAACCCTCCTTATCTTTTACAATAAAGATGAGAAAATGATTGTTAAAAACCTCACAACAGATTGTTTCCACTTTGGGGGGAACCGAGAGCAGCAACAGCACCAAACCGTCACAAGAAAAACACAGGATATATCTAAAGAAACTCCGTTGTTACAGCCCAGACACAGCAGCGTCTGCTAACATTCATCTTCCTAGTGAATGTGTGACAGGTGTTGTGGCAGGGATGACCCTTCAGACCAGCGTTCCTCCCTATCAAGGAGGTGCACGTCCTTGATAGGGAGGGACGCGGGTTTAACCGGTCATCCCTGAACCGAGGGGGGTTAAGACTACATCTGTCACCATCTGACAATGCTGTGATAACAGCTCTTCCCCAGTCCTCTGAATAGTACACATGACCACTGTGACTCTAGTTAATGCTCATATTCATATCTGCATAGGAAGCCGGTGGTTGGGTTCCGTCGTTATGCCGCTGTATTTACAGGCCCAAACACGTAGGTCAGGGGAATCGGCCGTACTAAAGTGTCCCTAGGTGTGTGTGTGTGTGTGGGCCCTGTGATGGTCTGGCGGCCTGTCCAGGGTGTCCCCCCCCCCACCTGCCCCCCATGACTGCTGGATAGGCTCCAGCATCCCCGTGACCCTGAGAGCAGGATAAGCGGTTTGGATAATGGATGGATGTTAATAAGGGTGGGGTACCTGCAGGCAGTTGAGACTGAAGAGGTCACTTAGATGGGTGATGGAGCGTTTCTGTCAATAAAGGTTGTGTCCACATGAACTGATTCGCCTTCCTGCGACCGACACAGAGGGTCTTGGCATCTTGTGGGTAACTTCTCTACAGTGTTGTCGTACAACACTTGCTGTATAACAAGGTACCGTGTTGTCACGCAACTTGGTATCTGAGATGTGATGTTGCTGCAACTTGAACTATTGATGGTTATAATGCATCAGTAACCCTCCCACCCAATGTCCACATCACCACCAGCCATCATTGTATGTACACTGTGAATATGCAGCTGAAACATGACGATAGATAAAACGAAGAGCACATACCACGCTGTTGAGGAAACTGATGAAATAACCTCTTCTCGACTTCCTGTCTTTCTCTCCGACACTCATTATACCACTCTCTGTCTCTCTGTCTCTCTGTCTCTCTGTCTCTCTCTCTCTCTGTCTCTCTGTCTCTCTGTCTCTCTCTCTGTCTCTCTGTCTCTCTCTCTCTCTGTCTCTCTCTCTGTCTCTCTGTCTCTCTCTGTCTCTCTGTCTCTCTCACTCTCTGTCTCTCTGTCTCTCTGTCTCTCTGTCTCTCTCTCTCTCTGTCTCTCTGTCTCTCTGTCTCTCTGTCTCTCTCTCTCTCTGTCTCTCTGTCTCTCTCTCTCTCTGTCTCTCTCTCTGTCTCTCTCTCTGTCTCTCTGTCTCTCTGTCTCTCTCTCTCTGTCTCTCTGTCTCTCTCGCTCTCTGTCTCTCTGTCTCTCTGTCTCTCTGTCTCTCTCGCTCTCTGTCTCTCT
>NC_079230.1:3113036-3140536 GCF_029633865.1 Lampris incognitus | reverse complement strand
GTCCACCACCGGTGCTCTCCAGGATTTTCCCAGAAACTGGTTTCCACGACGACCATCACCCTACAGTGCATAGTGGCTGCAGCCGGATTGGGACTCGACAACACCGAGGCGGTAGCTCAGCTGCTCAACATGAGGTCTACGTGCCACACAAGAGACCTCTTAAAGCTACGAAGTAAGACCTGTCTGCAGGAGAGCTGAGGATGATGAGGGGCTACGACCGGGGAGCAGAGCTTCCACCCCCCAGAACCTGGGCTGGTAGTGTGCTCAGTGGGAGTTGGTGAAGATCTGGTTTTCTTTTTATTTTATTTATTTGTTATGTACATTGTGTGAACACAACATCACGCCACGCTGTGCGTCTTGGCAGAGAGCTCCTCCTCTGGTGCTCTCCCTGAGGTTTCTCCCTGTTGAAGGGTTTTTAGGGAGTTGTTCCTCATCCGATGCGAGGGTCTAAGGACAGGATGTTGTGTTGCTGCGAACCCCCTGAGGTGATTTTGTGGTTGTTATGTTGGGCTGTTTTAGTTTGAAATTCTGTTTCCACAAGTGCTTGTTCAGACTGCTCAGTGTTTTCCCCCTGAAAGTGTTTTCTGTGTGAGCTGGAGGATGAAGAGGTGACTGTGTTTGAGTATCAGCTGTTGGACTGTAATGTCTTCTGACTAAAGGTACCTTTTTAAAATAAATCTCTCTCTCTCTCTCTCTCTCTCTCTCTCTCTCTCTCTCTCTCTCTCTCTCTCTCTCTCTCTCTGTGTCTGTCTGTCTGTGTCTCTGTGTGTGTGTGTGTGTCTGTCTGTCTCTCTGAGCAGAAGTGCGAGTGAGTGTACGGAGTAGCAGCGTGTTGCTTCGGTTTGAGCGAGTTTCTAAAGCGTGAACTTTTTTCGGCAGCAGTGAAGGATGTGGACACGCCACAGCGTGTGGTGTTAGACAGGGATGCTGTGTTCCACCACAGAGGACCAGCTGGTTTCTGCTGCACAGCTCGGATTAAAGGGTCTTGCCTGTTTTTTTATGTTTTGAGTTGTTGTTGAATGATTATTTTTGGGATTGTTAAAAGATGCGTGTTGAGTGTTTGTTTGTTATTTGACAAATATTTGTTTATATTGTTAAAAAGATTTCAAGTCTGTTTTATGATCATTTTTTTGTTAAATAAAGACTTGTTTTAAAAATTAAATTCCCTCTCTCTGTCTCTCTCTGTATTGTTACGTGAGGTGAAGGTGGTTGATGCGGGAGGTTTTGGCTGAGTTGGAAGGGAACCAACACTACTGTCAGCATGACTAAAAGGGTCAAAGGTCACTGAGTTCATGTTAACTATCAACAAAGTCATTTGCCAATGAACGCTGCTCGTGACCCACATGTAGAGATAGTTTTTGACCCGGGAGCACCAAGTATTTATTTCTATGAAGTACAATAATCAACAAATTCCCATTAGCTGTTCAAAAGTGAGATAAGTAACAGTCCTCCCTGTCTTGTTCCTCGGTAGTTTCCCCCTTTCCAGTCTTCAGTCATGACTTCCTGATGATCAAATCAAACAGACAGGACACGTTGACATAAACAATATTCTTTAAATCACTGCATTCTTTGCACTGACTCAAAACATTCAATTCAATTCAATTTTATAGTCATTAAAAACCATGTGCAGGCACATGTTAAAAAACATGTTTTTTTTTCCTTTCTTCATTAAAAAAACAAAACAAAAACGTTTGATCATGAAACAAGAAATTAAATGTAGGTTGGTTTATGGGTGTCCGAACTGAACGTGCTGGTTGTGGACTCTGATATGGACTCTGCGTCTCTACTGACGGTGTTGTCCTGCTGTGATACATTCTGATGTGCCACCATTTTGAATCAGAAACGCTTCTTATTTGTCAGGAAACGGACTTGGCTTGAAACGTCATATGAGAATGTGTGCTGACACGTTGTAGGGTGAAGGGGCGAGCCCACACGTCACAGGATTCAACCTGTCCAACATGCAAACCAGCAGAGATGAGAGATAACGCCCGACAGTCTCTGTTGACGGAAGCAGCCAGAGACCTGGCTGGGGGTTCTGGCGGATGACGTTCGTCTGTTTTCCCTTTCACATCAGAGGTCGGAAAGGTCCCGGCTGACTGGCGGTGGTGACATCCTCGCCACGTTCCAGCGGCCCATCATGGAAATACTGAGGTTTGATGACGTCACGCTGCCATCAGCCATTTCGGATGCGTGGCTGGGGGAGCTTTAAAATCAGAAGCAGTTTGGAGAAGACGTTCACACAGTACACGACAGGGGACACTGATCTGTTCCTCCACCTGGAACACGGTCACATGACCAGGTGGTTCAACACGGACAGCGTATCGAACACTGATAACCCTCATGAAAAACACGGTGTACTTTGAATATGATTTCAAAGTACACTTAAGAATAGAAAAGTATACTTATTTTAGAGCAGTGTTTCTCAGCCCTGTCCTCAAGGAACCCCTGTCCTGCAGATTGTCTTTGCAACCCTGAATAGATACCTGTTTGTAGTTATTCAACCAATCAGCAATTAATTTTGTCAGATGTTGCACACCTTGCATAATTAAGTGCTGTGAGATGATTGGTCGAGTACAAGTACAAGCAGGGCTACCTATGCAGGGTTACAATGAAAATCTGCAGGATAGGGGGTCCTTGAGGACTGGGTTGAGAAACACTGTTTTAGAGGTATAAGAATTTACTTGTTAGTATCCTACTGAGTTACTCTCTGGGGCTATTTAGTTGATAGAGGTATACTTGTACGTGTACTTAAAGTCACTCTGATGTATATCTGTATACTGTTGGGACCGAAATATGTAAATTTATTCACTTACACAAATACGTCATCAAGATGGCGCCGTGGCCAGTAGCCTCAAGGCTGTGCTCTCGTACCTTTTTTGTTGTTGTTTATTTGTTTAGTTCCCAGCGCCCACCACCTAAACCTTTAAGCCTCCGACTGTCCGCTGGAAAAACTGAACGGACTTTTTCTCCGACTTTAACTGAACATTTTAGGAAAGTCTTGCCGAGGTCTTGATCGGTACAGTCCTGTTGGTAAATAAGGGTTTACCGCTTTAAGAGCAAGATCTGGGGTCGGACTCTGATTGGTTGGTAGGGAGGGGCGAATGAGGAAGTTGTTGTTCTGTGGCGCGAACGGTATTGGGAGCTCCGCGCCAGTGAAAGGAAATATTATCACTAAGAACTGTGATATATTGGACCCATGTCAACGTTTTGTGCAGCCGTGAAGAAGGATTACACGTGCTTCCAAAGAGAGAAGACGGTGTCCTCGCCATTTTCAGACGAAGTGAACTATTGAACTGTGTTGGGTTGTGCTCCGGAATTTAGCTAGCTAGCTAGCTAGCTAGCACCAGGCAGTGACGGACAGCGCCAGCGAACTTCCGCCCTGGATCCCAAATAAATTCGGTTCCCCTCTATCTTCTTCCGGCGGAGGGAGTCAGAAGACGGAGAAAGGAAAAGTAACAGTCCTGTGCGGACTGCGGCGAAGACGCTGAAGGGAGAGGCGAGCGGGAGCGCTCGTTAAACTGCCACAGCGGGGATTCAGAAGCGCGCTCCCGCCAATCCACATTCAGAAGCGCGCTCCCGCCAATCCACATTCAGAAGCGCGCTCCCGCCAATCCAGCTGGCGAATGCCCGCTCTCTGGCCGACATGATGGACGTACTCCTAAACACGTAGACTTTTGCAGGTCTGCCACCCTGCGTCCCACGGAAACCTTGACTTAGTGAGCACATCACGGACAGCACACGTCATCTGCCGCAGTCCCAACGCCTCCGGCGGACCGCGATACGGAGCTACTGAGAAAAAAACAGGGTGGCGGTTTATGCTTCTACATAAAGGAAGGTTGGTGTACGGATGACCCAGTGTTGAAGACATCATGCAGCCCTCACTTAGAGACCTTCTTCATTTACTGTGAATCATTTTATTTACCGCGGCAGTTTTCATCGTGCATTCTGGTCGGTGCCTATATCCACCCCAGGCCTGTGTTGAAGAGGTGTTAAAACACCTGCTGGTCAAATTACAAACATAGAGTGCAAATATGCAGACTTCCTACTCATTGACCTTGGAGATTTTAACAGAGCAAACCTCAGCCACGAACTGCCAAAATACACACAGCATGTTAAATGTCCCACCAGAGACAAAACACTCTGGATCATTGCTACACAATAATAAAGGACGCCTATCACTCTGTCCCCAATGCAGCCCTGGGCCTCTCTGATCACTGCCTGATTAATCTCATCCCAACCTACAGGCAGAAGAAACTAAACTCTGCAAAGTCTTTAGTTAAGACTGTGAGGAAATGGACCAATGAGTCAAAATTTTAGCTCCAGGCCTGCCTCGACTGCACTGTCTGGAGCGTTTTTGAGGCTGCATCTAGAGACCTGGATGAACTTCCTGACACTGTGACATCCTACATCAGTTTTTGTAAGGACATATGTGTGCCCACCAAAACCTTCTATACCTTTAACAACACTAAGCCCTGGTTCTCAGCCAAATTCAGGCAGCTTTGTCAGGCCAAAGAGGATGCCTACAGGAGTGGAGATAGGACCCGGCATAACAAAGCCAGAAATACACTCACAAAGGAGATCAGAGTGGCAAAAAGGTGCTACTCTGAAAAGTTGAAAACAGGGTTCCTGCCAACGACCCATCATCCGTCTGGAGCGGTCTGAAAGACATTATACCAACTAGAGGAGACCATCCCCCCACACTGCAGGGAACCATCAACTGGCTGACGACCTAAACGGGTTTTACTGCAGGTTTGATAAGCAAACTTTCACACCCCTCACCCTCTCTGGCCACAACACACAACCAACTGCACTCCTTGCCAGCCACTATGCCCTACCCACTGAACCCCCACCCACACTCAGGATCTGTGTTGAGGACATGTGCCAGCTCTTCCAGAGACAGAAGACCAGGAAGGCACCAGGCCCAGATGGCATGTCACCCCCCTGTCTTAAAGACTGTTACTCTTTACGCGGCTCGTGAGACTGTTTTGTGCCTCCTATAGATCCACTGATAACAAGAACATAGCTATAACTTCTAAAGATTTCTTTTGTGTCCTGTTTTAGCACATTGAAATGAATTATCCAGCAGATGACAGCATACTGAAGATACGTCAAAGAACGTAGGCTACGTAACAGCGTGGGATCATGGGTAGACGTATAGCCTGTGTGTGTAGCTTTGTATTTGCGAAATGTTTTGCAAGCTCTGTGGCTCTTTGAGGAACGGTCTTACTCGTAAGTGGCTCTCCTAAGAAAATTAGTGAGTACCACTGGACTATGCTGACCAGCTGAACCCCATTTTCACACTGATCTTCAACAGATCACTGGAGCTGGGGTGAAGTCCCCTCCATTTCAAGAGCTCCACTATCATCCCCGTCTCCAAGAAACCCTGTATCACAGGAATGACTACAGGCACATTGCCCTGACGTCTGTGGTCATGAAATCCTTTGAGAGACTGGTGTTGACGCACCTGAAGGAAATCACAGGCCCCCTGCTCAACCCCTTGTAGTTTGTCTACCGAGCAAACAGGTTATTGGCTGATGCAGTCAACATGGGATTGCACTACATCTTCCAACACCTCTACTCCCCAGGGACATACACAAGGGTCCCATTTGTGGACCTCAGCTCAGCGTTCAACACCATCGTCCCAGATATCCCCCACTCCAATCTCACCCGGCTCCCTGTAGCAACCCCCATCTGCCAGTAGATTAAAAACTTCCTGACAGGGGTCCGCGGTGGTGTAGTGGTCTAAGCATCAGCTTTGTGTCAATGCAGTTGCCCACTGGGGACTGGGGTTCGCGCCCCGGTCTCGTCAGATCCGACTATGGCCGGACTCGATGAAGCAGCAATAATTGGCAGCGCTGTCTTCGGGAGGGGGGCGGAGTCGGCTTGTGTTCGTCACATGAATGCGCCTCTGGGTGTGTGGGGGAAAAGCAGTGGTTCGGCCTGGAGTCGCCTTGTCACGAGAGGCGAGGCGACTGCTTCCAGACTGCCGACCGGAGAGATGCAGTTGGTGAACGCATGCAGTACGAGGGTGGGTGTTGGAACTAGAATAGAAATCGATTGGCCACTAAATTGGGAGAAAAAGGGAAAAATCAGAAATAAATAATAATAAAAAAACTTCCTGACAGGCAGGAGGCAGCTGGTGAGGCTGGGGAAAATCACATCCAGCACCTAGACAGTCAGCCAGGGATGTGTGCTCTCTCCTCTACTCTTCTCCCTCTACACAAATGACTGCACCTCAGGTGACCCATCTGTTAAACTCCTGAAGTTTGCGGACGCCACAACCATCACTGGCCTTATCCGGGATGGTGACGAGTAGGGTTGGGCATCGAAAACCGGTTCCAAAATTCCGATTCCAAAGGAATCGTTAAGAAATTCAAATTTCAATTCTGCCTATCGGTTCTAGATATATTTCAATCGCGCTAAAGTTAGTTTCGGTTTCCGTGGTGGCGGCATGCAGCTTCTGTAGTTCCCACCTCCGCAAGTTAAATGTGCGCCATCATGGACCAGAGCAAGCGGTGGTCGAAAGTGTGGCTTCATTTTGCCTTGAAAAAAGCAGGGTTGGCACAGTGCAACGCCTGTGGCACAACTGTTTCGTGCAAGGGAAGATGCACAACAAATATGGCCAAACACCTTCGCCTACACCCATATCTACACTCGCCTACACGGTGTCCAGATTAACCAGTGTACCGTGCTGGACACGTGGCGCCGGTCTCCATCTCCTGCCTCGGTGTCCTCTTCAGCAACCCTGAGCCAACAGCAAGCAGCACCTCGTCGCAACTGGGTAGGTGAAAATTAATAACGTTTGTCTTATTCACAACAGCGAGACAGCAAACAACTCATACATGAGCGACTTGCTATAAACTCTGCAAGTACTGAAATGTGTTTTTCCTGTGCTCAACGCTCGCATATACAGCCTGAGAAGGCAGATATGCTAATTTTTCTAAACAAGAACTGTTTCTATTTAAGGAGTTTAATAGCTGGTAGTCCGGACCAGAGTGTGACTGTGTCTTTATTTCTTCATCTTCATGTATGAAGACAGTTGTTGTAATATAAGAATGACACATTCACATGATTGATCTGTTCTTAAAACAGAATGGCTTGTATAAAGTCTATTTTAAATTTAAAAATTCTGTGAAAGAAGCATGTGACCTGTTCTGACCACACCTCCCAAAGAACCGGAACCGAGAATCGTTAAGAACTGGAATCGAAAAGCAATCAGAATCGGAATCAGAATCGTTAAAATCCAAACGATGCCCAACCCTAGCGACAAGTCTGCATATAGACGGAAGGTTGATTAGCTGGCCCTCTGGTGCAGCCATAACAACCTGGAGCTGAACACGCTCCAAGCAGTGGAGATGACAGTGGACTTCAGGAGTCCCCCGGCACTGCCTCCCCTCCCCATACTCAACAGCATGGTGTCTACAGTGAAAACCTACAAGTTATGGGTTCCACAATCTGCCAGGACCTATAGTGGGCATCCAACATAGACACAATCATCAAAAAGGCCCAGCAGTGGATGTACTTCTGGAGAAATACACGGTGACAGTGACCGCCTACATCAATGAGTGTATAGACGACGTCACAGTCACCAAAACCATGTCTTCGTGGGCCAACCAGAAGCCCTAGCTGACAGCAGAAGTTTGGGCGCTGCTGAGGACTCAGATTGCTGTATTCAGATCCGGTGATAAGGCAGCCCTCTAGACAGCAAGGACCAACTTGTCGTGTGGCATCAGGGAGACCAAAAGACAATATGCACAGAGAATCATAGTGGCATGGTGGACATCTCCCGAGGTGTCCACTAGGCAGTGGCGTAGTGGACACCTCGGGAGAGGAATAGGCTACGGGAGTAAACCCCTACAGAAAATCAATGTCTACAGCGCTGTTGTTTTTTGTTTTTCTTGCCATTTTGTATCTGCCGAAGTGGGAGAGTTCTGCTGCCATTGTGTGTGGCTGTCGCTTCTCCCTCTTGAACCCCTCCCCCTTCCCATCCACCCCTACATGTTTGTGCTATGTTTATCTATTGTCTTGTTTCCCCCCCCCCATTTATTGTAAAGCGACTTTGAGTGTTAGAAAGCGCTATATAAGATTGATTTATTATTATTATTATTATTAATCAACAGCCACTCACTGATAGCAGAGATGCACGGCGCTTGTGGAAGGGCATCCAGGCCCTCACTGGCTACAAGCCTCCTCCTCAGACCTGTGGTGGTGCCACCACTCTCCCAGATGCACTGAATGACTTCTATGCACGATATGAGAGACTGAATAACGTACTGGTGGTGAAGACTACATCCCTGATGGATGACCAGGTTCTGCAGGTGACCGCAGATGAGGTGAGAAAGGCCCTCTCCAGAGTCAACCCACATAAAGCTGCGGGTCCAGATCTCAGGCCAAGCCATCAGAGACTGTGCTGAGCGGCTGGCAGATGTCCTTGATGACATCTTCAACATCTCGTTGTCCCAGGCAGTCATCCCCACGTGTTTCAAGTCTACCACCATCATACCAGTGCCGAAGAAGTCCCCTGTGTCCTGCCACAACAACTACTGCCCCATTGCACTGACTCCCATCATCATGAAGTGCTTTGAGAAGCTGGTCATTAAGTACGTCGAGTCCAGCCTCCCCTCCACTCTGGACCCTCTCCAGTTTGCATACCGCGTTAACTGCTCCACAGAAGGTGCCATAACCTCTGCTCTTCATCCAGCCCTGTCCCACCTGGTGAGAAAGAACAGCTATGTGAGGATGTTGTTCACTGACTTCAGCTCCGCTTTTAACACAATCAACAATCATACCACAACAACTGATCGAAAAGCTGAGCCAGCTGGGCCTTAACACCTCCCTCTGCAACTGGGTGCTGGACTTCCTCAAGGGGAGGCCACAGTCAGGGCAATTTGGCAAGATCACCTCCAGGACCATCACACCGAGCACTGGCACCCCACAGGGCTGTGTGTTCAGTCCGCTCTTGTTCACCCTGCTGACTCACGACTGCACAGCATCATCCACCTCCAACCTCATTATAAAGTTTGCTGATGACACCACAGTGGAAGGTCTCACCACAGTGGAAGGTCTGACCACAGTGGAAGGTCTCATCACAGTGGAAGGTCTCACCACAGTGGAAGGTCTCACCACAGTGGAAGGTCTCACCACAGTGGAAGGTCTCACCACAGTGGAAGGTCTCATCAGCAACAACGATGAATCACCATACAGAGCGGAGGTGGCTCAACTGGTGACGAGGTGCAAAGACAGCACCCTCTTCCTAAACATAGGAAACACTAAGGAGGTTGTAAGGGGCTTTAGAAAGACCAGCGCCCTCCATACCCCTCTGACCATCAGTGGTATGGACGTGGAGAGAGTCAGCAGTGTGAAGTTCCTGGGAGTTCACATCACAGAGGACCTCTCCTGGTACTCACATGTCACTGCACTCTCCAAGAAGGCCCAGCAGCGTCTTCACTTCCTGCAGCATCTGAAGTCTGTCTTTGTGTCCCTTTGTGTGTCTGTCTATGTCTGTCTGTCTGTCTGTCTGTCTGTCTGTCTGTCTGTCTGTCTGTCTGTCTGTCTGTCTGTCTGTCTGTGTGTGTCTCTCTTTCTGCCTGTGTGTCTCTCTGTCTGTCTGTGTGTCTCTCTGTGTACTTCTGTCTGTCTCTGTGTCTCGCCATGTGTCCCTCTCTCTTTGTCTGTGTGTCTGTCTCTCTGTCTGTGTGTGTGTGTGTGTGTGTGTGTGTCTGTCTGTCTGTCTGTCTGTCTGTGTATCTGTCTGTCTGTCTGTCTGTCTGTGTATCTGTCTGTGTATCTCTCTTTGTGTGTTTGTGTGTGTGTCTGTCTGTGTTTCTCTCCGTGTGTGTGTGTGTTTGTGTGTGTGTCTGTGTCTCTCTGTGTGTATGTCCAGTGGTGGATGAAGGAGGCCCTTAAGACCCAGCACCTTGCAGATGCTGGGGATACCAGAGGCTTCTTCGATGCTACTAAAGCAATACACGGTCTCAGCCGTCGCCGTCTAACCCCCCTTCACCCCAAAGATGTGCACGCACTGCTAATAGACAGCGAGTCAATCAAAGAGAGGTGAAATGAGCACTATCAGGACCTTTTAAACTGGGACTCTAGCCCTGAGATGGATCCCCTCCAACAACTCCCCCAACAACCCAAAGAGGAGGACATGGCAGCACCGCCTAGTCTAAAAGAAGCCCAGGATGCCCTGCTACATAAAATATGGGAAAAAGAGGAAATCCCTGTGCAACTTAGGGACGCACTCATTGTCTCTAGCTTTAAGAAAAGGGACAAAGCTGAGTGCTGAAACTACCATGGCATTTCCCTGCTTTCCACCACAGGGAAAGCCCTGGCTAGGGTCTTGGCCAACAGACTCCTCCCAATATCAGAGGAAATTCTGCCAGACTCCCAGAGCGGTTTTCATCCTAACAGAGGCGCCATGGACACGATTTTTACTGCTCACCAACTCCAACAAAAAGCCCAGGAACAGAATCAACCATTGTACATGGCCTTCACAGACTTAACCAAAGCTTTTGATTCTGTAAACCACCAGGTCCTCTGGCTAGTTCTGTCAAAACTAGGCTGCCCTGACTAATATATCAGAGCACTTTGACTACTACATGACAATATGTCAGCAGGAGTACTCAGCAGTTATGGGCATGAGACAGAGTCCTTCAAGGTCCACACAGGAGTTAAGGAGTCATTGCCCCAACCCCTGTTCTCCGTCCTCACTGCCACCATCCTCCACCTCATGGGTCCCAATCTGCCTCAGGGAATCAAACTCATGTACAGGACTGACGAGAATCTTCTTAATATTAACAGACTCAGGGATAAAGGTAAAACCACCACCACATCCATCACAGAGCTGCAGTATGTCGGTAACAACGCCTTAGTGTCCCTCATAGAAGAGGAACTACAGAGCATACTGGACGCCTTTGCAAAGGCATACAAGCAGCTTGGCCTGGCCATTAACATAAAAAAGTCCCATATCCTCTACCAACCCCCACCCAACAGAACTAGCCCTGCTCTGCCCCCATCCATCTCTGTAGACAACACCAGACTCGAAAACGTGGAACAGTTCCCATATCTTGGCAGCCTTCTCTCCTCCAAAGCCAATGTAGACATTGAAATACACCATCGTCTCAGTTGTGCCAGCTGGGCCTTCTCAAGATCGAGTAAAAGGGTTTTTTGAAAACCGCGACCTTCAGGCCAGAACAAAAATTCCGATGTATTTAGTGGTAGTGCTGCCCACCCTACTGTATGGGTCAGAAACCTGGACCACATATAGCAGGCACCTGGAGGCACTCGAGGCATACCAACAGCGATGCCTCAGGAAGATCTGAAAGATCAGCTGGGAGGATGAGCGCACCAACGTCAGTGTCCTCAAGGAGGCCAACTTGCCTACTATAACTGCCACCATCACGCAACATCAGCTGAGATGGACTGGCCATGCCCTCCACATGTGACTCTCACCTCCCGAAACAAGTCCTTTACTCTCAGCTCGTGACAGGACGCCGTGCCCCAGGAGGATAGAAGCAGCTATATAAAGACAACATCAAGGCCCACATCAACAGGTTTGGCATTGACCTTAACACCTGGGAACAAGCAGCAAAAAACAGGCAGGCCTGGAGACTGGCTGTCTGTGAGGGTGCTGGGCGCTACAACCACGACCTCCTCCACTGTGCTGCTGAAAACAAGAGCAGACTCAGAAAGGAGCAGGTTACCAGAAAGGCCCAAACCACATCCTCAACCACTAATTCACACCCTTACCTGTATTTCCCCAAAATATTTGGCTCCAGGATCGGCCTCTATGTCCGCCTGAAGACCCACAAGGACCCAGAAGGAGGACAGTCATACTCGACCCTGAGTGACTGCTGATGACCATTTCTGTCTCTCTTTCTGTGTGCTTATTTATCTAACATCTTTACTTATTCTATTCTTTTAAAGATACACGTGTGAATGTGTTGGATAAAATCAAGCCCTTTAGATCTAAAATGAGTCAAGAATCAGAAAGTCCACTGACTGCTTCTCACCTCGGTGTTTTCCACTGCCATGTTTGGTCAACTGCTGAGGAAGAATAGAACAGAAAACTTTTATATGTCAATGTTAGGACGTCTTCATTGTGACAAAGAATCCCGGGACTTGTAATTCATTCTTGTCGGCAGGTCATCTTCTGATCAGCCTCCTCCATGTTTAGAGGAACCAGATCCACATTGTGCTGCTTTACTCTTGTCAGTACTGCAACAGAAGTAAGAGGTGACATTATGGCAGACGAGTTCCTGAGAACAAGACAACAAATAATGACCAGCGATGGTCGAACATCTGCGCTACACATCATCAGCAGCCCCACCACCTCTGACCTTGATTATCTCAGCATGTTCTACTCACTCTGCATGTATCACACACACACTTGCTTGCTGGTTGTCCATGGTGCCCGATGATGACCATCTTCTTCTTCTATTTGTGGGTCCTTTGAGGACTCAGATAGCAGAAGATACCTGCGCAGAGATGGTTTTTAAAGTGGCATGGGGGGTGCGCTTCTCCCAACGCCACATGACTTGATTGTAGAGGAGATGGTTCCGATGGCAAGGGGGATCCCTAGACGACCGGCACCTCCACACAACTGCAGGGAGCTGCTGGAAATCCAGTTTTTGGGAAACCGCCTCGAAGCGTGCCGCCACAGCTTGCTTTTCTGTTGGGGTAAGCTCCCTTAGCCTTATGTCTTCCAGACTCACCCACAAGGCAGCGGGGCAGTGGTTGATAGGTGCCAGGGCGTGTCCACCAGGGTGGGCCTGCACACCATATCTCTGGGGCCCGCTGCTGCTCCGAGATCCCCTGCCAAGTTAGCCTGGGGCCGCAAGACCCCAGTTACCATGTGTGGCCACGGGGAGGCCTGGCAGGAGTCTTGGTGGAGGAGAGGCTATGTACTGGCAAGGGAAGGCTTACACACTAGCATGCTGCCCTATTGGCCACAGAGGCTAGCCAGTGGCAGCAAGCTAAGGGCAGGAGTCTTGGTGAAGGAGAGGCTATGTACTGGCAAGGGAAGGCTTACACACTAGCATGCTGCCCTATTCGCCACAGAGGCTAGCCAGCGGCAGCAAGCTAAGGGCAGGAGTCTTGGTGGAGGAGAGGCTATGTACTGGCAAGGGAAGGCTTACACGCTAGGATGCTTCCCTATTCACCACAGAGGCTAGCCAGCGGCAGCAAGCTAAGGGCAGGAGTCTTGGTGAAGGAGAGGCTATGTACTGGCAAGGGAAGGCTTACACGCTAGGATGCTTCCCTATTGGCCACAGAGGCTAGCCAGCGGCAGCAAGCTAAGGGCAGGAGTCTTGGTGAAGGAGAGGCTATGTACTGGCAAGGGAAGGCTTACACACTAGCATGCTGCCCTATTGGCCACAATGGCTAGCCAGCGGCAGCAAGCTAAGGGCAGGAAGGACACAGGCGGGTTGGAAGAACACATGCACCTTCCCTCCAACTACACACTGCTGCACTAGACGCATCACAACACCCTGTGTGTATGTACACACACACACACACACACACACACACACACACACACACACACACACACACACACACACACACACACACACAGTCTCTGTGTTTGATAATGAGATATAATGAATGAAACAGCCAGAAGCCTCGATACTGATGCCTCTGAACACTGTGGGCGTGCATGTGGGCGTGGGTGCACTATTCTCGGTGACGGTGCAGTCATTAAAGAGAACGAGTCTCACTATTCAGAGACCGGGAGAGAGTCTCATATTTCAACCGGATCACGTATGTGTCCAACTAAACAAGTACAGACGGCTGTAATGCATCAGTGTATAGTGTTGTGCCAATGTGCTGCTCTGGAGCCCTGACAGGACGCAGGCTGCAACTGCTGGGTCCTCCTCCCAGTCTTCATCCCACCCAGCAGTCCTCATCCCACCCAACAGTCCTCATCCCACCCAACAGCCCTCATCTCACCCAACAGTTCTCATCCCACCCAACAGTCCTCATCCCACCCAACAGCCCTCATCCCACCCAACAGCCCTCATCTCACCCAACAGTCCTCATCCCACCCAACAGCCCTCATCTCACCCAACAGTCCTCATCCCACCCAACAGTCCTCATCCCACCCAACAGTCCTCATCCCACCCAACAGCCCTCATCTCACCCAACAGTCCTCATCCCACCCAACAGTCTTCATCCCACCCAACAGCCCTCATCTCACCCAACAGTCCTCATCCCACCCAACAGCCCTCATCTCACCCAACAGTCCTCATCCCACCCAACAGTCCTCATCCCACCCAACAGTCCTCATCCCACCCAACAGCCCTCATCTCACCCAACAGTCCTCATCCCACCCAACAGTCTTCATCCCACCCAACAGTCCTCATCCCACCCAACAGTCTTCATCCCACCCAACAGTCCTCATCCCACCCAACAGCCCTCATCCCACCCAACAGCCCTCATCTCACCCAACAGTTCTCATCCCACCCAACAGTCCTCATCCCACCCAACAGTCCTCATCCCACCCAACAGCCCTCATCCCACCCAACAGCCCTCATCTCACCCAACAGTCCTCATCCCACCCAACAGTCCTCATCCCACCCAACAGTCCTCATCCCACCCAACAGTCTTCATCTCACCAAACAGTCCTCATCCCACCCAACAGTCCTCATCCCACCCAACAGCCCTCATCTCACCCAACAGTCCTCATCCCACCCAACAGTCTTCATCCCACCCAACAGTCCTCATCCCACCCAACAGTCCTCATCCCACCCAACAGTCTTCATCTCACCAAACAGTCCTCATCCCACCCAACAGTCCTCATCCCACCCAACAGCCCTCATCTCACCCAACAGTCCTCATCCCACCCAACAGTCTTCATCCCACCCAACAGTCCTCATCCCACCCAACAGTCCTCATCCCACCCAACAGTCCTCCTCCCAGTCTTCATCCCACCCAGCAGTCCTCATCCCACCCAGCAGTCCTCATCCCACCCAGCAGTCCTCATCCCACCCAACAGTCCTCACCCCACACAACAGTCCTCATCCCACACAACAGTCCTCATCCCACCCAACAGTCCTCATCCCACACAACAGTCCTCATCCCAACCAACAGTCCTCATCCCACCCAACAGATCTCATCCCACCCAACAGTCCTCATACCACCCAATAGGTCTCATCCCACCCAACAGCCCTCATCTCACCCAACAGTCCTCATCCCACCCAACAGTCCTCATCCCACCCAACAGTCCTCATCCCACACAACAGTCCTCATCCCAACCAACAGTCCTCATCCCACCCAGCAGTCCTCATCCCACCCAACAGTCCTCATCTCACCCAACAGTCCTCCTCCCACCCAACAGCCCTCATCCCACCCAGCAGTCCTCCTCCCACCCAACAGTCCTCATCCCACCCAGCAGTCCTCCTCCCACCCAACAGTCCTCCTCCCACCCAACAGTCCTCATCTCACCCAACAGTCTTCATCCCACCCAACAGTCCTCATCTCACCCAACAGTCCTCATCTCACCCAACAGTCCTCCTCCCACCCAACAGCCCTCATCCCACCCAGCAGTCCTCATCCCAACCAACAGTCCTCATCCCACCCAGCAGTCCTCCTCCCACCCAACAGTCCTCCTCCCACCCAACAGTCCTCATCTCACCCAACAGTCTTCATCCCACCCAACAGTCCTCATCTCACCCAACAGTCCTCATCTCACCCAACAGTCCTCCTCCCACCCAACAGCCCTCATCCCACCCAACAGCCCTCATCCCACCCAGCAGTCCTCCTCCCACCCAACAGTCCTCATCCCACCCAGCAGTCCTCCTCCCACCCAACAGTCCTCCTCCCACCCAACAGTCCTCATCTCACCCAACAGTCTTCATCCCACCCAACAGTCCTCATCTCACCCAACAGTCCTCATCCCACCCAACAGTCCTCCTCCCACCCAACAGCCCTCATCCCACCCAGCAGTCCTCCTCCCACCCAACAGTCCTCATCCCACCCAACAGTCCTCCTCCCACCCAACAGCCCTCATCCCACCCAGCAGTCCTCCTCCCACCCAACAGTCCTCATCCCACCCAGCAGTCCTCCTCCCACCCAACAGTCCTCCTCCCACCCAACAGTCCTCATCCCACCCAGCAGTCCTCCTCCCACCCAACAGTCCTCCTCCCACCCAACAGTCCTCATCTCACCCAACAGTCTTCATCCCACCCAACAGTCCTCATCTCACCCAACAGTCCTCAAACCACCCAACAGTCCTCATCCCACCAAACAGTCATCATACCACCCAACAGTTCTCATCCCACCCAACAGTCATCATACCACCCAACAGTTCTCATCCCACCCAACAGTCATAATACAACCCAGCAGTTCTCATACCACCCAACAGTCCTCATCCCACCCAACAGTCATAATACAACCCAGCAGTTCTCATACCACCAAACAGTCCTCATCCCACCCAACAGATCTCGTCTCACCCAACAGTCCTCATCCCACCCAACAGTCCTCATACCACCCAATAGGTCTCATCCCACCCAACAGTCCTCATACCACCCAACAGTCCTCATCCCACCCAACAGTCCTCATACCACCCAACAGTCCTCATCCCAGCCAACAGTCATCATACCACCCAACAGTCCTCATCCCAGCCAACAGTCCTCATACCACCCAACAGTCCTCATCCCACCCAACAGTCCTCATACCACCCAACAGTCCTCATCCCACCCAACAGTCCTCATCCCACCCAACAGTCCTCATACCACCCAATAGGTCTCATCCCACCCAACAGTCCTCATACCACCCAACAGTCCTCATCCCACCCAACAGTCCTCATACCACCCAACAGTCCTCATCCCACCCAACAGTCCTCATCCCACCCAATAGTTCTCATCCCACACAACAGTCATCATACCACCCAACAGTCCTCATCCCAGCCAACATTCCTCATCCCACCCAACAGTTCTCATCCCACCCAACATTCCCCATACCACCAAACAGTCCTCATCCCACCCAACAGTCCTCATACCACCCAACAGTCCTCATCTCACCCAACAGTCCTCATCCCACCCAACAGTTCTCATCCCTCCCAACAGTCCTCATCCCTCCCAACAATCCTCATACCACCCTATGAGCACTTCACTGAGCATGCTGGTTTAAAAATAGACTCTCTTTCACACACACACACACACACACGCACACACACACACACACACTCACACACACACACACACACACACACGGATAGAGCTGTCATCTGTTCATTTGCGAGGTTAATTGCCGTTTACGCAGGTCTTCATCCTGTTGTGATGAAGGTAATAGATGAGGCAGAAAACCAAAACACACATCAGTCATGTTGTCTGTGTTATCTGTGTTTCTGTGTTATCTGTGTTTGGGTTGAGGGTGTTTTCATTTCACACAGATACAATCAGGTACAATGACAATTTAATAAGAGACACCCCCCCCCGCCAAACACACGCACGCACGCACTCACGCACACACACACACACACACACACACACCAGTTTGTGTGTGAAGTGTGAATGTGATATGGATGATGTAATTCAACAATATCCTTCACACTTTTATCAAACTGCTGTGCGTGTGTGTGTGTGTGTGTGTGTGTGTGTGTGTGTGTGTGTGTGTGTGTGTGTGTGTGTGTGTGTGTTTGAGTAAGACAGCAGTGAGGTGAAGGTGTGCAGTAGTAACAATAGTAAGCTGATCTGTGAATGCTGTGATTGTGTGTATGAATAAGAAACAGTGTTGTGTTAATCTGCACAGCTGTAGGGCTCTGAAATCACACACACACACACACACACACGCACACACACGCACCAGATACTACACAACCTTAACCTTTGACATCTGTACTAAGACATTATACGTCATGTGTGTGCACATAAACATTTATGTCCTTACATGTCTGTTTATTTCTGTACGCGCACGCGCAGGTGTGTATATAGTATCTGAATCTATTTTTGCCCCAATTCATTTCAGTGCAGCAAAATGTGTCACATCTAATGATACAATGTATTACATCTAACGATACAATGTATTACATCTAATGATACAATGTATTACATCTAATGATACAACGTATTACATCTAATGATACAATGTATTACATCTAATGATACAACGTATTACATCCAATGATACAATGTATTACATCTAATGATACAACGTGTTACATCTAATGATACAATGTGTTACATCTAATGATACAACGTATTACATCTAATGATACAACGTATTACATCTAACGATACAATGTATTACATCTAATGATACAATGTATTACATCTAATGATACAACGTATTACATCTAATGATACAACGTATTACATCTAACGATACAATGTATTACATCTAATGATACAATGTATTACATCTAATGATACAATGTATTACATCTAATGATACAACGTGTTACATCTAATGATACAATGTATTACATCTAACGATACAATGTATTACATCTAATGATACAACGTATTACATCTAATGATACAACGTATTACATCTAATGATACAATATATTACATCTAATGATACAACGTATTACATCTAATGATACAATGTATTACATCTCATGATACAACGTGTTACATCTAATGATACAACGTATTACATTTAATGATACAACGTATTACATCTAATGATACAACGTATTACATCTAATGATACAACGTATTACATCTAATGATACAACGTATTACATCTAATGATACAACGTATTACATCTAATGATACAACGTATTACATCTAACGATACAATGTATTACATCTAATGATACAATGTATTACATCTAATGATACAACGTATTACATCTAATGATACAATGTATTACATCTAATGATACAATGTATTACATCTAATGATACAACGTATTACATCTAATGATACAATGTATTACATCTAATGATACAATGTATTACATCTAATGATACAATGTGTTACATCTAACGATACAACTGTGCTCGCGCATCTTTGTATTTCTTGTCCACTCTGTCACACGCACACACGCGCAGACACACACACCCCTCTGTGATCTGGGCGGAGGATGCGCGTGTGTCGGAATAAAAGCGGAGAGTGTCCACACACACACCACACACCACACACACCAAACACACATCACACACCACACACCACACACCCCACACACACCACACACCACACACCACACACACCAAACACACATCACACACCACACACCACACACACCACACACCACACGACGCGGACACGCAGCAGCGTCATGTAGGCGGTGGGACTGGAAGAGACTTTATTTAAAGGCGTGTGTTGGTGTGTTCGAGTCCGTGTTGTCTGCACAGGAGAACTCATCACAACTTTTATTCACTCCAGATTCCGAACCTGTGTGGATGTGAACCACGAGCTGCACGCGCACCGACACACGCCCTGCGAGGAGGACGCTGAATGAGGACACGTCACACAAGTTAATATTAATATTATGAAACTTGTCATATTAGTATTATTCATATGATTAACAATATCGGTATTTTCACCTCTGCCAGGATGACGTCCCCGCTGCTGCTCGTCGCAGTCACGCTCGCGGCGGCGCGCGTCACATCAAACTCCATCCACGCGGTTGCATTACGAGAGACGCGCGCGCTGCCGGTAAACCGGAATACTACGGGTCATGTTGGTACGGAAGACTTCACACAGGTAAATCTGTCTATCTATCTATCTATCTATCTATCTATCTATCTATCTATCTATCTATCTATCTATCTATCTATCTATCTATCTATCTATCTATCTATCTATCTATCTATCTGTCTATCCGTCTGTCCGTCTGTCCATCTATCTATCTATCTATCTATCTATCTATCTATCTATCTATCTATCTATCTATCTATCTATCTATCTATCTATCTATCTATCTATCTATCTGTCTGTGTCTGTCTATCTATCTATCTATCTATCTATCTATCTATCTATCTATCTATCTATCTATCTATCTATCTATCTATCTATCTATCTATCTATCTATCTATCTATCTATCTATCTATCTATCTATCTATCTGTCTATCTATCTATCTATCTATCTATCTATCTGTCTGTGTCTGTCTATCTATCTATCTATCTATCTATCTATCTATCTATCTATCTATCTATCTATCTATCTATCTATCTATCTATCTATCTATCTATCTATCTATCTATCTATCTATCTATCTATGTATCTGCCTGTCTGTCTGTCTGTCTGTCTGTCTGTCTGTCTGTCTGTCTGTCTGTCTATCTGTCTATCTGCCTGTCTGTCTGTCTGTCTGTCTGTCTGTCTATCTGTCTATCTGCCTGCCTGTCTGTCTGTCTGTCTGTCTGTCTATCTGCATGTTCTGTAGTCACCGTGTGTCGTCATTGACTGACGTGTCTCTCCTTTACTCTCTTCCTTGTCTCTCTGAGTCCATCACATCTGTCTCCCGCTCCCTAAGTCTGTTTCTCTCCCTCCATATCTCTACCAGTGCGTCAGTGACCTGGACTGTAGTGAGGGAAGTTTTTGCCACGCCCCCTCCAGACGCCACGCCCCCTCCCGCTGCCGGAACTGCCGCAGGAGGAAGAGACGTTGCCATAGAGACGGCATGTGCTGCCTCGGCAACCACTGCAGCAACAGTAAGGAAGACAGATCAGCTGTTTAGTTCGAGAACAAGAATCACTTTATTTTCCATAGATGAGAACTTTACTAGAACCTCTAACAGTACTTACGTAGTACCACAGTACATACTGATACACAGACAACAGTACCTCTAACAGTACTAACGTAGTACCACAGTACATACTGATACACATGTTACACAGACAACAGTACCTCTAACAGTACTCACGTGATACAACAGTACATACTGTATACTGATACACAGACAACAGTACCTCTAACAGTACTAACGTGATACCACAGTACATACTGATACACATGGTACACAGACAACAGTACCTCTAACAGTACTAACGTGATACCACAGTACATACTGATACACATGTTACACAGACAACAGTACCTCTAACAGTACTAACGTAGTACCACAGTACATACTGTATACTGATACACAGACAACAGTACCTCTAACAGTACTAATGTGATACCACAGTACATACTGATACACATGGTACACAGACAACAGTACCTCTAACAGTACTAACGTGATACCACAGTACATACTGATACACATGTTACACAGACAACAGTACTAACGTAGTACCACAGTACATACTGTATACTGATACACAGACAACAGTACCTCTAACAGTACTAATGTGATACCACAGTACATACTGATGCACATGTTACACAGACAACAGTACCTCTAACAGTACTAACGTAGTACCACAGTACATACTGTATACTGATACACAGACAACAGTACCTCTAACAGTACTAACGTGATACCACAGTACATATTGATACACATGTTACACAGACAACAGTACCTCTAACAGTACTAACGTAGTACCACAGTACATACTGTATACTGATACACAGACAACAGTACCTCTAACAGTACTAACGTGATACCACAGTACATACTGATACACATGGTACACAGACAACAGTACCTCTAACAGACTAGCGAATTCGGGGGGGGGGGCAACCGGGAACCGCCGCAGCCGGGACGCGAACCCGGGTCTCCCACACAACAGGCGTCTACATTAACCAGTCGACTCAAGGGTCCGACCCGTTACTCGACTGGTTAATGTAGTCGCCCCCGAGGTGCGGGAGATCCGGGTTCGCCCCCGAACTCGCTACGAGATGAACACAGTACATACTGATACGTTGTGTGGGCCGGTTCATCTGCGCATGCGTCGGCGTTGTGTCGAGCAGGGTGCAGCTCGACATTCTTTATGTCGTTTTTAGCCCCAACATGACGTTACTTTGAACTGTTGGTCAGCTTGTGGTGGTTTTACCGCTGCTGATTTGGGGATTTTCATCAGCGGATTATCGATTGTTGCATAGTGCTCTCTCTCTCTCTCTCTCTCTCTCTCTCTCCCCCCCTCTCGCTCTCTCTCTCTCCCCCCTCCCCCCCCTCTCTCTCTCCCCCCTCCCCCCCTCTCTCTCTCCCCCCCCTCTCCCCCCTCTCTCCCCCCCTCTCCCCCCCTCTCTCTGTCTCTCCCTCTCTCTTTCTCTCTTCATCCCCCCCTTTCTCTCTCCCCCTCTCTCTCTCTCGCTCTCTCTCTCTCTCTCGCTTGCTCTCTCTCTCTCTCTCTCTCTCTCTCTCGCTCTCTCTCTCTCTCTCCCCCCCCTCTCCCCCCCCTCTCTCCCCTCTCTCTCTCTCGCTCTCTCCCCCCCCCCTCCCCCTCTCTCCCCCCCCTCTCGCTCTTTCTCTCTCTCCCCCCTCTCTCTCCCCCCCTCTCTCTCTCGCTCTCTCTCTCTCTCTCTCCCCCCCCTCTCTCTCGCTCTCTCTCTCTCTCTCTCCCCCCCTCTCTCGCTCTCTCTCCCCCCCCCCCTCTCTCTCGCTCTCTCTCTCTCTCTCCCCCCCTCTCTCCCCCCCCTCTCTCCCCCCCCTCTCTCTCTCTCTCGCTCTCTCTCTCTCTCCCCCCCTCTCTCGCTCTCTCCCCCCCCCTCTCTCTCTCTCTCTCGCTCTCTCTCTCTCTCTCTCTCTCCCCCCCTCTCTCTCTCGCTCTCTCTCTCCCCCCCTCTCTCGCTCTCTCCCCCCCTCTCTCTCTCGCTCTCTCTCTCTCTCTCTCTCTCTCTCCCCCCCTCTCCCCCCCCCCTCTCTCTCTCTCTCGCTCTCTCTTTCCCCCCTCTCTCTCCCCCTCTCTCTCCCCCCTCTCTCGCTCTTTCTCTCTCTCTCCCCCCCTCTCTCTCCCCCATCTCTCTCTCTCGCTCTCTCTCTCTCTCTCTCTCCCCCCCCTCTCTCGCTCTCTCTCCCCCCCCCCTCTCTCTCGCTCTCTCTCTCTCTCCCCCCCTCTCTCTCCCCCATCTCTCTCTCTCGCTCTCTCTCTCTCTCTCTCTCTCCCCCCCTCTCTCGCTCTCCCCCCCCCCCTCTCTCTCGCTCTCTCTCTCTCTGTGTGCGGCGAAAACTGCATGGACTCAGCCCTCTGCCGTGGCCGTAACCGACGGTTTTAGTTTTTATTTTTATTTATTTATTTTTACTTCCTCTCTGAGCTTTTTGTTGTTGTTTGATTTCCGGAAATACAGCCGTGTTCCCGTTTTAACACTTCCCTCTCTCGGCCCTCCACTGAGGGCCCCAGCTGGGCCCCGCGCCGCCACAACACCACAGAGCTTGAGAAGAGCACCTCCTTGGAGCGCCTCCTTGCTTCACCAAATGCAAGAGGATGAACAACTTATGGACGCTCTGACTGCTGCTTCCCGAGCGGATCTTCCAGAACCCGCTGACGACCAGGACCAGGGACACGAAACGCGCTGCGAAGCGGCGTTCGGAGGTAATGAGCCCCACGCCGAAGACTATGCAGACACTATTCCCTGGTCCGGCCAGAACCCGCTTGAGACCGACACCGCATCCGATCTGGATGTGTGCTGCTGGCTAAACCGGGGAGCAAGACCTAAGACCTGCTCTACCCCCGCGGTGTCAAACCCTGAGCTCCGGACAGACCTGGACGACGTCTCGCTGCTCGACAACTAACCACCAGTCGTGCTGGGTCGAGGTGGTGTTCCGCGGTCGTAAGAGAGACTCGGACGGAGCTGCCTCTGCCCCTCGCCTGAGGCTCTCCAACCGCTACGCGACGCTGTCTGACGACACCCTGGTCATCCCAGCCGATGCCCCCGCCGATGCTCCCGATACTGCAGCCTCCACCCCTCCTGTGGCTGGCGCTGCAAAGGCAAGTCATCGGCCCTCGTCCCGGCCAGTGACTTCCCGTTGTAGGACTCTGAGAGAGGCCGTGCTCAGAAATGGAAGACTTCCTGGTCCCGAGTCGGCAGGGAATCCCTCTCGCAGGTCTGTTGTCGCTGCCTCGTCACAACAGTTGCCAGCCCAGACACCCCATCATCAGCCAGCGACATGAACACAGCCTGCGGAGACAGGTTATGCTCTCCCCCGCCCTGACAACCCACAGCCATCACCTCCGCACCCCCTCTTCTCCCCAACTACATTAATAGTGGGGGACTCCATAATCAGGAGAATCCGTTTCTTTAACGTAGCTACACACCGTTTCCCTGGAGCCACGGTCCCCGTCATCCTGGCTAAGCTCCCGGGGCTTCTTAGCTCGCTGCCATCCTCTACCAACCGAGTCCTAGTGCATGTGGGGCCTAACGATGCAGCGTGTCAGCAGTCTGAACTAACCAAAAAGGATTTATCAACCTTTTTAAACCTTTTTAAGTTTTTCTGGAAAATCTGTTTTTATTTCCGGTCCTATTCCCACAGCGGCCCGTGGAGTAGGGCGCTTCAGCAGAATCCTCAGCCTCCATACTTGCCTCCAGTCAGCATGCAGAGCTCATCATTTGGGCTTCCTTGACAAACTTGATTTGTTCTGGGAACGCTTTTCCTTCTTTCGAAGAGACGGCATCCACCCCAACAAGCTGGGTAGCCGCATGTTAGCAGCCAGTTTTCATTATGCTGTTTACACCCCTCACAGTCCCCCGGGTTAGTCCCATAGCTACAGATAAAAATACCTTCGTTACATAGAAGGTGATGTCTCCAGGTCATGATCACCTGCTGCCCTGTGGAATCCAGCTCTTCTAGAGATGAGATGAGATGAGATGAGATGAGATGAGATTTTTAATAAGCAGTCAGCAGCCATGTTTTCTAGTTATTTTTCCAGTCTGACCAGCTGCCCTTCTCACTTCACCAACATTAATGACCAAGTTAGTTGGTTTAATGATCTGCCCTTGATTTCTCGGCTCCATATACTTCCGGGCCTGTCCCAGTTATTAACACTACCCCTTGGATCAATGAAAACATCCGTCAAAGAAGAAGGGAATATAGGAAGGCCGAACGCAGATGGAAAAAATCTGCTTTTGGAGTTCATCAAGTCCACATGAAGGAGTTATTCTCTGATTTGAATCAAGCTGTGAAAGGTTCTAGAGCGGCTTACTTCTCTGACTTGATGGAGAGTAATGAACATAACCCTAGGTTTGTGTTTAGTACTAGCAATCAGCTTGTGAATCCCTCTCCTCCTACCATTTCTGCCTCTTCTGCTAATGACTGTGAACATTTCTTGCCTTTCTTTGTTGACAAGATCGATGGTTTAAGGTCCAATTTCACCCCCACTGTCCCCCCCCGCCCCTTTCAGCCGTCCGATTTTAATGTTGGAATTTGCTCCCGTTTCTCTTCAGTTCCTTGTTAACACTGTAGACCTCATGCGTCCCTCCTCCAGTCCCTGTGATGTAGTTCCTACAACATTTTCAAAATCCATCCTCCATGGCTTAGATCCCTGCCTGCTCTCTATCATCAACTGCTCACTCACACCCGGGTCTGTACCCGACTACTTTAAAATGACCTGTGTTCCCCCCGTCCTCAAAAAACCCTCCCTTGATCCGGCAAGGGTAGAGAATCATAGACCGATTTCCAAACTTTCTTTCTTATCCAAAATCCTTGAAAAACTTGTTGTAGACCAAATCCTACTTATGACTGGGGGTCATAACATTTTCGATAAATTTCAATCCGGCTTTCATCACGAGCATAGTACTGAGACTGCATTACTCACAGTGTCCAATGACATTCTTATGCATGCTGATAAAGGGGAATACACGATTCTCATTCTTCTAGATTTAACCGCTGCCTTTGACACCATCCATCATGCCATCTTACTTGATAGGTTGGAGAACTGGGTTGGCATTTCTGGTACAGCGTTAGATTGGTTTCTCTCTTATCTGACAAATCGATATTTTAATGTTTCTATTATCAATCTTGTATCTTCGCAGCTCCCCTACTGTGTGGAGTCCCTCTGGGGTCTGTCCTTGGGCCAATCCTCTTCTCTTTATACTTGCTTCCTCTGGGTCATTTGTTTAGTCACTTTCAAGACATGTCACACCACTGTTATGCCGATGATACTCAGATCTATTTCTCTGTCAAACCCAATAACCTGAATCAACTGTCCTCCCTTCCATGATTGCTTAGCTGCCACCAAAGACTGGATGTCCCTTAATTTCCTCCATCTAAACCCCGAAAAAACTCTCTTAATTGGTCCTGAGGACTTTGCCACTGCAGTTGATCAGTTTATTGGTCCACTTCATTCAAACATCAAACCTACTGCTAAAAATCTTGGTACCATCATTAAACCAGAATATGTCTTTTGATCACCATGTTACTAAGCTTGTCCAATCCTGTTTTCTTCAGCTAAGAAATATTGCAAAAATCAGAAATATTTTATCTTTTAAGGATATCGAAATATTAATTCACACTTTCATTTTCTGCCGTCTAGATTACAGTAACTCCCTCTACTCTGGCCTCAACCAAGCTGCTTTAACTAGTCTACAGTTGCTCCAGAATGCAACTGCTAGACTGCTAACTAGAACTAGACTACTAACCAGAACTAGACTATTAACCAGAACTACACTGTTAACTAGAACTAGACTACTAACCAGAGCTAGACTACTAACTAGAACTAGACTACTAACCAGAACTAGACTACTAACCAGAACTAGACTACTAACTAGAACTAGACTACTAACCAGAACTAGACTACTAACCAGAACTAGACTACTAACTAGAACTAGACTACTAACCAGAACTAGACTACTAACTAGAACTAGACTACTAACTAGAACTAGACTACTAACCAGAACTAGACTACTAACTAGAACTAGACTACTAACCAGAACTACACTGCTAACTAGAACTAGACTACTAACCAGAACTAGACTACTACCCAGAACTACACTGTTAACTAGAACTAGAGTACTAACCAGAGCTAGACTACTAACTAGAACTAGACTACTAACCAGAACTAGACTACTAACCAGAACTAGACTACTAACCAGAACTAGACGTAGGTCCCATATTACCCCTATTCTTGCATCTCTCCATTGGCTTCCTGTAAAATTCAGAATAATTTATAAGATCTTATTGATTACATTTAAAGCCCTGCAGGATCTGGTCCCCAGTTACATTTCTGATCTTCTCATTCCTCATTCCACTTCCCGACCACTCCGATCCTCAAACCTCGGTCTTTTATCCATCCCTCACTCCAACTACAAAACAAAAGGTGACCGTGCCTTTGCAGTCTTGGCCCCGAGCCTCTGGAATAATCTCCCCCACTCCATTAGATTCGCTGAGTCTTCGGACTCTTTTAAGCGGCTTCTAGAAACCATCTTTTCAGGCAAGCCTTTTTATAGACCCCCACCCCTGACTTCTGTTGTGTTTCGTTTTTAGCTTGGTCTGTCACTCCCAATGCCATGTTTTATATTCATCCATGTATTTTATGTATTTATTCGTATTATGTGTATGGAGTGTAAAGCACTTTGTAGCTGTGTGTTTTTAAACCTGCTACAGAAATAACACTTTGCTTGCTTTTTTGCTTGATACAAACGGTCCACAGACAACGGGACGTCGCTTACACAATACATGTTATTGTATATTCAGACAGTGGGATATAGGATGCATCATTGTACAT